>NC_088300.1:41559560-41859560 GCF_032854445.1 Liolophura sinensis | reverse complement strand
CTTTCATACTTTAAAAACGGTACTTTTTTTAGTCCTTGGGTGGTTTGTGTTAAACGTTGTTTGGGGGATTTACTTTAAGATTATTGCGGGGTACCATTCTGGTTGACGACTGATATACGAATATCTGTCTTGACGTCTACATTTAATAGCAATGGTGTCATCCCGTGTGACCTTGGTGTAGGAGTCCATTGTGACAACCCTGTTCAAATGGCTCCATTGTGTCAAACCCACGCTTTGTGTCACGAATGATTCACAAATTGGACACCACATGTTACTGGAGATATTAACTTGATCGTGATTTCAACAAATACACTATCGTGCAGAAAAAAGGACGAGATATTTCTTTTTTATACCATGGTTATTTCATTGATTTATTTTATTGACCACATTTTGGACGAAAGGGTCATGGTCGTTGCTTAATAGCCTATATGCTCTTCAAAGACAGAGAGATATGTGACTCCTCTTACGGCATACGACAAACCGGTATCTATAATTAGTGATAAGATAATAGGGATAATCGAGTTCTCTGATCGGATGTCCCTTTGTCACACTGACGGTGGAAGAAGGCTGCCCAGTCTCTCCGAGCCCACGGTTATAGCCTTACCGCACACACACTGGCATCACCTCTCAGGGGACCTGTTTGGTTACGGCCTCAATTTGTGGGTCACTCGGCAACCCCGGGCCACGCCCACCGTGTTACAACAAATCAGCCTATATGTAAAAACGCAGCCGTCCTATGTGCAATGTTGGACAAATAAGATTAAGAATGTGCAGATGCCAAGAAATTTAACCAACAATGTTAAAGATTTAAAACCAATATAAACTACATAATTTCACTAACTACGATGAATTGTACAAGTATAAATTTATTGCCTTAAAACGTAAAGAGAAACTTCTGAAATGTATAAATGAGCTTTTAAACTTCCATGGACTAGGTTACTTATAAATACTTAGGATACTTATGAAAACTTGCTCATTTAGACCCAGTGACGGAGTGGTATATTTCATAACCATAGTCGTCACATATGGCTGTTATGTTATTTTTCAGAAACGTTATTGTAATGAGTATTGCCTATGCGTAGACCTTGTCTGTTGGTAGCATGACACTCAGGAATAGGTGTAAATAAACTATAAACCTGTTTATTAGCAGTACAATTATTCGACGAAGCCTGCTATTTAGGCCTATCTCTTCCAGATGACCCACCCGAAAAGATCTGTACAACCAGTGTGTACAGGGAGTCTTGTATAGACTTGTCTTTAAAGTTTAGTTATCCGACTGCGTATATTCCGGGGATAACTTTGAGGTAAAATGAAGAGGGGAAACTAAATAAGCCATTATCGATATATTCTGAGGGTGTTTTCACGGATATAACACAAAATGCTATGACATTTGATGCATTGGATATTGCATAGGTTTATAAGTCTTTCCAACAGAGTTGAAAACTGCATACAGAACTATTTCTACACACAGGGAAATAATTTGTGTCGAATGGTGTTATCTGGACACATTGCTTTGGGGCTGCTGCACCAAACTCGCTGAACAACTTCTCGTGTTTGATAATTATAATTTATACCATGGAATGCAGGCAGCTCAATATGTCAGTTAATACACGCATTGATGGGAGAAAGCATGCCAGCCAGCACATATAAACAATTTCGATGGACGCGTTAGAACATTTGAATTTTAAGAATATTCCGGTAAAATTTCCTGAAACAGGACTATCAGTATTTTGGTGTCACCGTCGATACTGCAGTTCACAGTCAAATATTGATGATCAGGAGAGGAGTGTATGCTATGCTATAAACTGCCTTCATATTGCGTACATTAATGGTGTAAAAAATAATGGCGAAACCTCCGTGTCAGCCCATATTAGTTCTTCAAGAAAAGGACTGTGTTAACTAAGTAAGCAGCACAGAGATTTCTGAAAGCACCACGCAGTCTGTATCATTAATGAAAGTGCCTAGGGATGCTCTTGTCACGCTCCATATCTATAGGAATAATTGTCCCACAGTGTTCGGTTGTGAAGTTCCCGCAAGCAACGGCTGACTTGTTTCAGCCGCAATAATATGTGCAACGAACGTGATTGTTAGGTGTTGGGAAGCTTTTATTTTGGATAGGTGTCAAGTTTTATAAAAGAGAAATAATTATTACATATAACTGTGTCTTTTATAGATTTATATGTATCCTTGTGTCTTTTGTACATATACTCTTCAATGAGAAAAACATAATTATTTTACAAATTTGTGGTCGAGAAGGTCTGCCATAAACCTTCGGAAGGTCGTGGCTGTGTTATAGTGCTGGTCTCCGTTGTAGAAGTGAGATATTCTTGAATACGGCGTAAAAGCATCAATCAAATTAATCATTCAACAAATAAAATATACTATGGAGGAGTGTAGAGTCGTGTTTCGTTCATTCGGCATAGCATTCCCGTGCTTTGCCGTATAGGGCCGGGCAGTTATGCAAAGGCACTGTGATGATATACGACAGAACAAAGGTTAGAAAAGTTTATTTATAATACCAAATCATGTACATTTACCTAGTATATCTTCTGACTTAAGGGAGAAGAAAACATAAAAATGAACGTAAATTTGTTGTTTGTATCCAAACACATGCAGTTAATCTTAACTATAACAATATAATATTTATGAATATATTAAAAATGTAATTATGATTAAAATCGAGACTGAACACATGTGTTAGCTCAAGGGGCCAAATTCTAGCGCAAATATATTTGTTAAACATGTGTTACATTCTCATTTATAACATTATTACGCAAAGACAAAATATTCCAAAACGTGGTCCCAAATACCCGCCATATACAAACATTATTTTCAGGTGTCCCTTTCTATTTGAAGAAAAATCGAAAAGAATATGGAAGACCACATTTACAACTAACTTTTCGCACTCATTCACCTGAAATTTATGTAATTGTTATGTTTTCTCCACCTTTAAAACCCGATTCAAACCAGGGCCAGCTCTATTTGGGGCAAGTGTGTGTAATATAATAATATAAAATTAATTTTATTCAAACATAATGTCTAACTGAGCACTTTCCCATTTGCTTTCCAATCCCTTTAGACCGCACAGATGTGATGATTAGGAATTAGTCACGCTGTATGCCAAAATACCTTTACCTCGATCACATAAAATGGACAAGCAAGAAAATTTGGAAGACCTTTATTTTGACAGCACTGTGCTGAAAATCAACATGAAATATTTCAAACTCGCCTTTATCACTCAAAAGAAGTGTTGAACTTTAGAGGTCCATATTTATTTTCAGGAGATGTTGCGCGTTGAGCTGAGAGCGTTAGATACAAACAATGGGTGAGAGTCTGTTTTTGTATGTTTGGTAAACACCGATCCCACCACGTGGCCAAACAGACGGCACATGGTGACTGAGTTATGATTATAATGAGAACAATGAGAATCGGTCAGCCTGACACACTGGACAATGGTCATTTGACCGTAATATAGCTTGTTGTGAGGACTTGGACATGTGCTCACCAGTCGGACGTGGTATAGTTCCACTCTCCTGAAGTCCGGCATGCAGACCATTCTTAAGCCCTTCCTCTGAGCCGGCTTGATCAAGGTGTGGAGACCAGCCCCGGTCGGTCACCTTCACACCGTCACAGGCCTAGTCCTGATGGTCAGTAACTGTATGATGGTGACCTGGCATACGGGTCAGAATCAGTTACAACGACCGTCTATCCCGCTCCCTCAACCCTCCTGCCCCATCTCTGTAAAACCTGCTCCTGCGGAGAGTCGAATACGGAAAACATCTGAAACAATAGCCTCGGCCATTTTTGGTGCGCTTGTTTCTGAACTTCGCACGTGTTGATAAGTTGCCAGCCACTTGGGATCATAGCAGTCCGAGTGAATATGCCCAGGAAAATGGAGGCTCGTTTGTCAAGCAAAGATTTTGATTATTTTAGACCAAGAAGGAGTCTATAATAGCCTCAAACACAAATTGCAAAAGGGAAAATAATAAAGACAGGAAAATAAAATCGTTAAATCAATCTCAATAGGATCGAGTTATCCCGAATTAAGGATGAATACAGCTAAATTCCAGACCTAATGCCACTAGTGATCACCAAAACATATTTTCAATAACTACAAAATCACATAAATTGAAACAAATTACCATGCTATTTGTGTTTCGCTAACACTATTAAATAGTATGCAAATGGATTGTATTTCTGACGTAACATGTACACATACCTGTTGGCCAATTTTGTCAATCACCTCAGCTAAATATATACTCGTATGTATGTATAATATAAATGGCTAGAGCATGGCCTAAATGGCGAAAGTAATATCCAAGCAGCAACCACAGTATATAATGTAGTTGGCAAAAGGTCCAGCCTCTTGTCAATTTAAGTCAGTCAGGATTTGATTCCAGTTGTTCATGTAAACGCTTGGATATATAGTAGCTTCTTATACAGCCCTTCTCACTGTTCCTAAAGCAGAATTAGGTAAAAAAAAATTAGTCATGTCAATTACAATTTATTACACGTCAATGAATTGTCCATAATTGCTCAAAATGCTGTGTCATCACATTTAATCCCCAGGCCTCGGGGATGCTTGAACCACTAAAAGAATCTTGATTTATGCAGACATACAATATAAATAATAATAATAAAAATAAAAAACGACAGTATAATGCCGAATCTTCCTTTGTACAATGTCTGGAATAGTTATGATAATTAAATTAAAATTAAATTAATTGGACGAAGACGATACACTTTTATAAATAGCATATATTGGGATCACTGTTGGTCAGTCGACACTTATTTTTTCGACACAGTACCATGTCTGTTTATGTAATACTTTTAACGAGTTGCTTACTTATTTATCTTTGTGATTGGTGTTTTACGCTATACCGTACTCAACAATATTTCACTTACACGACAGACAATAATATGCACATATAATTAAGACGTTAACATTGTATAATAGTCTTTAAACTTCAGGCAACGGGTCACCATTTTGTGGGTTTTGTAAGCATTCGGCCAATGTTCGGTTAATAAGCCACGTTCAGGGAACAGATAACCCTAGTCAAAATATCCGTATAAGAAGGATATAAAATAAGGAACAAAGAAAATGCATCAAACATTTTCACATGTAGCTCAGGAATATAAGTGTATCTGCTGGCATAGAATGTACCATGATTAGCCTTTCGCTTATCCGTGAGGCCCTAGTATAATTGTATGGCTGAGAGGTGACCGCCTCATCCTCGTCAGCATTAAAGTGGAAGACTCAATCAGTCGAACATTTGATATTAAGAATTGGCAATCATTGCGCCTTCTTACTTCCGCTCATGGCACATGTATATACGGTCTCTTAATGTGTCGTCATACTGGCTGGCTTGATGGGGCTTCATGTTGGATGTTTTACACACCAGGCACCACAATAGCTATGGTATAGGACGGCATTGGAACATCATTATAACGGAAACTCCTAACACTCAAAGATAAACAAACTGCCGGTGCAGGACAAGATTGTGAGCAAACATTATCTCAGACAAAGAGAATCACAAGCTCCTTAAGAGACAATATACGTTCAACAACCTTTTTTCCTTTTATTTATTACTTCCCTGGGTGTGGGTGGGGGGAGTCTACGTGGCCGAGTTGTTGGTGTGCTAACGCAGAACAGTCACTCGGGAATCTCTCGCCAATGCGGTTGCTGAGAGTTCAAGTCCAACTCATGCTGGCTTTCTCTCCAGTCGGATGACTGGATGGCAACCTGCATATATAGAACCGCGGGTTTTCCCCCGGGCCCTGTGCCCTCTCACCACAATGCTGGCTGGCGCCGTATAAGTGAAATATTATTGAGTACAGCGTGAAACACCCACTAAATAAATAAAGAAAGAAATAAATAAATTTTTGTCTTTAATCAATGGTCGTGCGTCCGAATCCAATTCTCGTTGTTTCGGTTGCGGCTTTTGGGTCTAGAGGTTTGTCCGACAAAATACCCACACACTCTCTCTATTGTCGCTGAAAAACACTGTGGTATTGGTCTCTTAGAGTAGTCGCCCCTGATATAATCAGTACACAAAAACAAAAAAAAAAAAAAAAAAACAGTCCCCATGCATATACCAGACCTACTTCCAAACCGTTCAGTCCTGTACGTATTTTCTCCTTAATTTAATCGTACCAGTTACCAATGCCATAAATGCAAGACAACACTGGGTGATCGGTGTCCTTGGAATTCTTTGAATGATCCAAAAACCTACCAACACGTTATAATTTATGACAAACAAATCAGCCATTGTTGCATTCGATGTCCGGAGATGGACGAAAGATGAAAAGAATACATATCTGAGCTTATATATACTGAGAATAAAACTCTTTAGATTGAGTAGCATTTCTGTTTATTTATTTTGTTGGATGATTGTCTAACGCCATATAGGCCTACTCGAGAATTTTAAGGTACAGACGTATAGTAAATTGCACGCCAAAGTGGTGAAAAACATCGCTCACCCTCACTAAGATCCATCTACAATGAGAATGGGTAAATTTGTACAAAATTCGCTGCTCAAAGCCGGGATTGAACTCATACCATGTGTGCCTCATGGTTGAAGTCGGACATCTTACCACCGAGGAAAGTCTCGCTCTCAGAAGCACCTTTGTTTCAGATTAGTAGATGTCATTCAGGAAGTAGATTTTAAGTACCTGTTCAGAGAAGTCGTTATATAAGGTTTACACATTCGGGATACAGCACAAATTCTAGTAAGCGGCATGACTTGTCGAACCATCGATCTCTGAGTCATGCACCAAACCACCGTGCTGCATCTCGAACATGTAATCACTAATAACGATAACATTGTTACCATATTTAAAATGATCCCTTATCTGAATGGCATCTACCAGTCTGATATATTCAGCAAGGGACCTGTGTCATTTCTGATCGTCACAGGAAGAAGTGCATGCTAGGCATAAGTCTACTGGTCAGCTAACTCCCCTCTTTTTCGTGAGAGGCCTGTTAATCGAATGCCTAACCAGTTCATAAATATTGTTGACGATATGTTACCTGACTCCAGATCGATGGCGGAAGTGCACTTGGTTAAAGCCACAATCACAGTCAGTATTATGAGTGGAGGAAACTGGAGTGTCCGTCGTAAACCACAGTCACAGTCAGTATTATGGATGACGGAAATTAAAGTGTGCGTCCTAAACCACAATTACAGTCAGTAGTATGGGTGAAGGAAACTGGAGTGCCAGTCGTAAACCACAATCACAGTCAGCAGCATGGGTGGAGGAAACTGGAGTGCTCGTCGTAAACCACAATCACAGTCAGTATTATGAATGGAGGAAACTGGAGTGCTCGTCGTAAACCACAATCACAGTCAGCAGCATGGGTGGAGGAAACTGGAGTGCCTGTCGTAAACCACAATCACAGTCAGTATTATGAATGGAGGAAACTGGAGTGTCTGTTATAAACCACAATCACAGTCAGTATTATGAATGGAGGAAACTGGAGTGTCTGTTATAAACCACAATCACAGTCAGTATTATGGGTGGAGGAATCTGGAGTGCCTGTCTTAAACCACTGATCTTTGGAAAGTTACTGACAAACTTTGCCACGTGTGACATACAGGCATGCTCACCACATTGGTGGAAGACAAGTGCTGTTAAACCGGAAAGCAGGCGACGTCTGTAGCTTATTGCCACAAAGGCCTCACAAGCAGTGAGCGTGGGGGAAAATCTATACAAATTCCCTGTCCAGGGGCAGGTTTGAATCCTTTGAATTGCAATTTGAAGGCAAGCTCCTCTCGCTACTAGACTACAACTCATAAGAGCTAGACAAAACTGAGTCCTGGAATGAGACTGTTTCTCTCTGGCCATTCCCCTCAAATCCAGCCAACACAAACCAGTAGTTTTCATGTTCACCCATTGCCAGGGGGTTTTCGCTACAAAATCTGGATGACCTTGGGATCCTTTCACTGAAAATTCTGCTTACTTATTCACTTAAGATAAAATACCAAGCAATGAAAACATGACCAATGAATAAATAGTGAGCTGAGAGTATTATTTTAAAAATTAAAATATATTCATAGTATAATGTACAGCATGATTCAGTTATATATATAAACATACTGGATATGGTCTGAACTATCTGGGCTGGCGCCTCCACATCCTGGAAAGAAAACAGCTACCAAAAATGAAACCAAAACAAATATGAACAAACTATAATATTGCATATCCTTCCTTGCGCACAACTGTTCTGATACCATCCCAAAATCGCGTGAAGGCAGTACACTGGTTGTTACAATTTCAAATAACACAATAACACAACAATAAAGCATGTATATAATAGCTATGCATTCACTTCCAACAAAAACTTTGTTATAAAACGTAAAAGTACTAAAATATAATTGCTAAGTAGAGAAACTACGGATTATCACATAGTATAGTTTATTTTTACATTGCATGAGTCCTTAAACATGTATTTGCATACAAATTAGACCATTATACCGCTATGTTCTAAGAAATGCTGAGGCCAGGTAAAACAGAGAAGACCAAGATTATCTCCCCTTGATCTACCAAGTAAGAATTCTCTTATTTGGTTGGTGTGCAATAATAGAATTTTCGACTTGTATGTGACTGCAGTCAGGTTTAAAGCCAAATGAACTTCACACACTTGATAAACTGTTAGGTTATGGTGAAGAGTCCAACTACAACAAAATTGTTTGTTAAAGTCCAACTGAGAACATTCTTTATTTTAAATGCCACCACTGAAGACTAATGGAAAATCTGTTCTAGCAGGCAATTTTGTTAAGCAAAGCTCTGACCATTCACCCAATTTGTGACATCCCCCCTCCCCCCCCCCCCCCCCACCCCCTCACTCCCACCTTTTCCCTTTGGAACATGTTACGGTGACAATGCGTAAACATGTATTTCAAGTATTAATATCATCTGAAACCCAAAAAGGGCTGTTGTACAGGTTGTCACATAAAACTACAGTAGAATTTTCTACATACTACCAGGGACAAAACTATTATATTCAAGGTTAAGGTATTAATAACGCTTGAATAAGACTGTAGATGAGGTCTAATTTAGCTGTTTACAAATAAATAACATATTGCAATGCCACATCCTAACTGCTACAGTCAATGACTTCTCTCTAACTTTCAACATTTTTGGATTTTTGCTTGAGTGGGACAGACTACATTTTTTTCATTACTTTTGGCTTAAAATGGAAGTTTGTATTTTCACAACTGGTGTCTTGTAGTCGCATTGAACAAATTCATGTAATACCAAGTCCACTGCTACATGTAAGCATAATACATGAATGCAGATGAAAAATGTTCAAAGCCACACACAACAGCAATGTCTGCACCAATTAACCAATGCCGTCATAAAAACATGACTCTAAAATCTAAGTTGTGGAAGGACAGATAAAAAAACTGGAAGACAAGAGTATATAAATAAATATACCATGTAACCATATAAGAAGAAATGAAACCTTTACATGGCTACCAGAGACATGAGTCATATGCCACCAGAGATACAGGAGTCATATGGTACTGGAGTAAAACAAGGCTTAAGATACACAAGTCACTAGTACAAGAGATACCAAAGTCATATGCTACCAGAGATACAAAGTTTTATGGTACTGGCAAATTACAAGTCACATGATACTGGAGGTACATATGAATGTGTCAAATGCTACAAGTACTGGTCATTTGACACCAGACCTGAAAGATAGGATGATGCAGATCATGTCCAATATGGATGAGTAATCCCAAGAACACTCCGGGCAACATGGTGCATGGATGGAAACAAAGAAATGCTAGAGTTAAGTTAGTACTCTCTATACACAAGTAAAAAAACACAGGTGCAGGCACATAAGGAAGCTAAAATCCTGCCACAGTAATGCTTTCATTCTGAGGACATGTAAGCCAGTCACTATAAAACCATTTACATAATTGCAGCTTGCCATACAAACATCTAATTTCCTCTTGCTTTATTTCAAGGGTTGAGCTCTTTTCAACAGAATATAGTTTCCAATCACATTAACTCACAAGAACACCATTTTCACATAAAAAAAAAGAGTATGCAACAGGTTATTTTAATAAGCTTTGTGTAGCAGTTTACCAATGAAATACCTACGGTTATCTTACATCTAACTACATATATCTTACAACCAAAGAAAACAAGATTTGCCCTACCCTGCCAATCTTGAATTCATTCCCTGTATGAACAACCCATATTCAAATCCCCAGTGATCTCACTGTTTACATCATTGTCTATTAAAAAATATATTGCTAATCAGAGACTAACAAATTTGTCATTGCACATATTTACATCTTTTCAAGGACATTAAAGTACTGTGTGCTTTGTAAGAATAGAAACAATGCTCACAATGTGATCAAGGAAAATTAACATGCTTGAATTTCAGCAACAAATGGAACAAAAGTTTATCAAAATACAGTTGTTTCATTAAAAAATGACTTTATGATACAAAAACATAAACCATGAATAAGCTATACAATCTAAATTAAGTAAACATTGGACGTGGCTAACTCATTCATGGAACCAGCAGTTATTTATAAAACTCAAATCCAGGTTGAACAAGAGAGTATAAAAGTATACAAATTTGTTCATATTGTACGGATAACTCATTTGTTTTTTTTTTGAATTCCACAATATCATGGGTGTATATCCGTTTGTCATTGTTCATTGGGAGGTTCTGAAAACAAAATGAGATAAATATAAACAGCCATAAATATGTATTTTAACCCATGTGAGTATCCCAGACTGCAACAAAGGAGCAACTAAAAATGTTTCAAGGAGACAATAGGTGAGGAAACGCATTTTCGCATCCGCTGTCCAAACTATTCATTGGACTGTGACAAAACAGCATGCATATATCTCCAGGAAGCTCAGATTTAATTGAGCCATTTTATTTAAATAAATGTTCTTAAATTTATTTTAGTATTATATTAGATAATATCAGGAAAGAATCCTAAAACAAAAGGCAGCCTGATTTTTAGTATATTATAATATATTTATTTAACATTTTGCACAAATTTAGTTATTCAAACTAGAAAACAAAATGTATCATACTCTTCTATCTGTTGATTGTGTTTGGGTTTCTTTTTTTCCTTTGGATGGCACTTCGGTGAGGAGTGAATAAGATGAAACATGCGGCAATATAAATAGATCCTAACAAATGAAACTATTTATTTATTTATTTGATTCGTGTTTTACGCCGTACTCAAGAATATTTCACTTATACGACGGCGGCCAGCATTATGGTGGGAGGATGTGCAAAGCCAGGGGGAACCCACGACCATCTGCATGTTGCTGACAGACCTTCCCAGAAACGTTCAAGGTTCAAATTTTAAATCCACTTTAAAACTGAGAACAGATCATAGAAAAAAAAAACCTACTGTAAACAACATTACGATGTACATGAAAAATATGTGAACTGGCTGAATTTTAACCAGTGATTATTTCAGGTGACCATAAAGATGACTAACCTGAGGGATCCAAAATCTTGATATTGGTTAACAGAATGCTCTTCCTCATGTCAGTGCCAAACTTGTCCTTAAGCCGACACTGACGGTAGCCTTGCTGCATACAGTTGAAGGGGAGAGCATAGAAGCCAATGAAGTCATCCTTGGACATAGGGTCCTTGTCATATACAGTAAATTTTATGATGGCCAAGTCTGGGCAATGGATGGTGAACTCAAAAGTCTCATTCCAGCATGGATTGAAACCTGCAAACACATCCACTTAAGAGTAACAACATGTTATGTAGCAGCCCTATAAAGCTTGGCATAAATGGAGCACTAAAGATCCAACTCAACTCAACCCAACTGTCACATCAGGTTGTAAGTGCTTGTTTGTGCAAAATAAATCCATTACTCAACTGGAAGCGATTTGGGACCACCTCTTGGTATGTACTGTCTTTGCTTAATGAAGTTATAAATGAGGATGTAGCACATGTTAAACAAATATACTTCAGACTCTACGTCTAACCTGGATTTGATCATGCTAATACTTTTAATATAAGCATAAATATTATCAAAATTCAGATTAAGTGTGTTTGGATATAAACAACAAATTTACATATGAATAAATTTATTAGACTTGAATCACATCCATATTTAGAACATTATTATGCAAGGACGGTATATATCAAGGTGGTACCACAACCATTATGTCCACCATACAATAATACTTTCAAATACCCTTTACTCCTGAAAGAAAAAAATTTTTTAAAAATTAACAGAGACCACATTTGCAAACACGTTTTCAAGCTCTTTCATCTGATTTTGACATTAAGTTTATGTTTTCTTCTCCCTTAACCATGTACGTGTGTAACATTCAGTCTTCCAAATTTTACCTATTGTTCTAAATGCTCACCATTATTCTTGACAACCGTGGGTCTGAACTTCCTGCTGGTCTATCCCCACACCATACACCTGAACTGTCACAAATGGATCAATTACCTCCCCTTTGCTGCGGTTGCTGGGCTTTGGAATCTGGTAGCCACTTATCACCTGAGAGTTAAAAAAACCCAGAAAATCCTTATCACCCAACTGATGATCTGATAGGTCTGCCATTCACTTGAATGAATGAATGAATGAATGAATGAATGAATGAATGGCTTAATGCCACATCGATATCTGAAGAAATCATTAAAGTAAAACATGATTATGTTTATGTACATGTAGTTTATGTACCATAGCAATTTTATTCATCTGTCCTTTCATTTGACAAAAGGAACCTGCAAGGGTGCCAAGTTTTGAGACACATTTTCATTAAAACTGGTACAACAGGTGAAAGAGCAATACACCTGCATTCTATGCACAAATTTGGTGTATTACATGTGTACATAAATCTGATATTGAACTTCTGAAGCATTATGGAAAGTGTGGATTGGGAGGAAGAAAAATGATGTGTCTTATACTTTTTCACATCACTGTTATTTTTTACAAAGGAGAATAACAAACTAATGGAAATACATGTATGACTGATTTACTTTAAGTTATTTGTTATTGATATAAAGACCATGAAGCATCTTTGAGCTTTCTGATACTTGACTGTTTCTCCCTTTTTATATTAGAAGATGTATCATATGCAGAAACAATACTTAAATTGTCCTATGCATGTACCTGTAACCGTAGTGTCCTCTTCCACTCTGGGGGGAATGGACCTTCAGGGTTGAAATCTCCATCCTCTGAAGACAGACAAACAAATGAATTTATTTATTTATTTATTTAACTGGTGTTTATTGTCCACATGTAAATTTTGTGTATTTGATAGAAATCTTGAAAAGCTAAGACAATACTAATTAAAGAAATCAAATAATGTCATCTTCAAGAAAGTAGTGAGGAACAAGTTTGCAAGGAGAGGTGTCATCAGCGATTATTCAGAAACATGAGGGACTTATGCAACAGTTCAGAACCAAAATGTCTCTGTAATAAACCACACACTTACCTTGTAGTAAACATGCAGGCTTTAACAAGTAACCACAACCACCGTTGTCCAGGAAACGACTGATGTAAACTTGCAAAGGTTCATCCGGAGTCTGGAAATTCAACGCCACTGAAACAGTCAGAAGCAAATTGTTCAAAAATTGCTGCAAACGTAGACATTTTATTAGACTCTATATCAGCATATTAAAACATCTTATCATAAAGCTTACTGTTGTAAGACCCTTCTTGTGTCACCTGTACAAACAGATACTCCGGGATATCCTCAACATTACACACTGACCACCATACTAATGGGCCGAGCTTACCTATCTGACAGCCTACATTCCAGGCTTGAACGGGGTCGTAGTTACTGGAGTCCGTCCGTGATCCCCCAGGGTATGTCCTCACTATTTGCCGCTGTGTGTGGCGTACAAAATCCACTGGCTGCTGTTTTATAAGCTTCTCCATCTTAGACTCCCCTAACGACACCATCTCGTTGGGGCGAGCTGAGACACAACAGTGAAGTCATAAACATGCATTTATAATGATGAATTCTTGCAGAATGATAATGATTGTCAGCACTGTCAGCAGCAGCAGCTACGGCTCTGAGCCAATGAGGTAACAATGAGGTAATAATGAGGTTACAATGAGGTTACAATGAGGTAACATTGAGGTAACAATGAGGTAACAATGAGGTTACAATGAGGTAACAATGAGGTAACAATGAGGTAACAATGAGGTTACAATGAGGTAACAATGAGGTTACAATGAGGTAACATTGAGGTAACAATGAGGTAACAATGAGGTTACAATGAGGTAACAATGAGGTAACATTGAGGTAACAATGAGGTTACAATGAGGTAACAATGAGGTAACAATAAGGTAACAATGAGGTAACAATGAGGTTACAATGAGGTAACATTGAGGTAACAATGAGGTAACAATGAGGTTCACTGTTGGATGATGAATGACATTGAATTACTCCAGTCACACAGCTTCCATCAACTCATAAACCTAACCACTATCAACAAAAGTGAAAAATTGTTGAGAGTGGCATGAAAAATTAAATATTCAACAAACATATTCCAAACTAAATGAAAATATCTGCCTGGCTAAAACTGGGACTTATGATCCATGTATTCTCTCATGGTCGCAAACTCCTAAGAAATACTGAGACAAAATGAAGAGGAGAGACTTTCTTTTTCACTCCAAATGTAATGAGTATATTTACAGTTTATATAAAACCTTGCAGATCTACATTTAACTGGTGCCCTGTTTACCCTAATACACACTTCTCCTTTTGAGCTTCCTACTTCTCCAAAGGACAAAAGAAAGAACTTAAAAGTTTATCACAAGCTTATGGATCATTCATTCTCTTGTAAAAATTTCCTGGAAGGTCGAGCTATGCAGACTTACCATTGTTAGCAGCATGCTCAAAACCATGGAAGTGTACGCTCTTGAAAACATTGACCAGGTCTGATAGTTCAGGTGCCAGCTTTAACTTAGACTTGCTCTTGGGCTTTTCTGTCATGGATGAGTTGTCGTCCAGATCAGCCGCCTCATCTTCATCGCTTACCTCCCCTACCTCTTCTTCAGGTATTGTGTCGGGTAATTTCTTTGCCTAAAATCATGAAACATAAAATTGCTGGTCATAATACATGACTGTGTGCATGAAATAAGGAGTAAAAAGAAGAAGAAAAATAAAGAATGACTTCATTTTGTTGACAAATTAAATGGAAACTATGAAAGAAGAAAAATTGCCGTTTTCAACAAACTTAGTACACATATACACCGAAAGTTTTTGAAGACATGATCACGTTGGGTGAAGGCTGGATACCTGAACATGCTTGCAAGAAGACGTCACCGCCCCAGATGCACTTAATGATAATTAACTACTCTGATAATATTCTTACTCCCTCATACCAGTCAGTATGGTAGTTTAAACATAACATTTCTTTCTAATACCAACACATGTCGATCCACTCACTGAAAAACAAGAAACTTGTACAATGCACTTAGATGTATGGATAGTTCATTTGTGGATAATAACGAAGATTGCAAACCTTGATAAGAATCTTGTCCTTGAGGTCGTCAGGAGAAGGTAAATCTTTCAGCGGGTCAACTTGTTTGGTGTACAAATATTCTAGCCAGGGTTAAGCAAAATTAACAGTAAAGACACCCTTAATTGACAGTTATATATGTAGCGACAACTTATAAAACATTTTCAACATTAACTTCCAAACAAAATAGCAAACACCTAAGATACAAACAGAGTAACTATAGTCTCATCCACTGGAAAACGTTGATGTTGATGTTGTAATGGAGATGCCAAACCTGAATAGACTTACAAGAAATCAGATTTAAAAATATTCTATGAAGTTGGCACAGGAATCAAAAGTTACATTAAGATTTTCACAACCATTATTGCACTCAACCATTATTTCTTATTTATTTCCATGCTTCCTTAATAATTTCAATCAAAATATAAAATAAACCACTGTGACCAGAAGAAATTTGTGGGCAGAGAAAACAGCATGTGTAGCACACAGAACCTGAATTGATTTATTTATTTGATTGGTGTTTTACGCCGTACTCAAGAATATTTCACTTATACGACGGCGGCCAGCATTATGATGGGTGGAAACCGGGCACAGCCCGGGGGAAACCCACGACCATCCGCAGGTTGCTGGCAGACCTTCCCACGTACGGCCAGCATGAGCTGGACTTGAACTCACAGCGACCGCATTGGTGAGAGGCTCCTGGGTCATTACGCTGCGCTAGTGCGCTAACCGACTGAGCCACGGAGGCCCCGAACCTGAATTGAGTTTGAAAGTACGTAACTGATGCTGCCACTGCCTAAGCAGTCAATTTAGTGCCAGAGTCAGCGTCATATTTAATATTAGAGCTACCTATTTAATACATGAGTATGTTGTGGCTAATTCAGTACTTGTGTAAATATACTATTTGAGGACCATGGGGAAGAACAGTTGCATTACTGATTCATTTGTCATTTTGAAATAAAGTTAAATATACATAATTGATTAAGTTACATATGCAGTACCCATAAAAGCCACTTATTCAATACTTCACCTATTCAGTACATGAGTAAACTGGCAATTCAGTAACCAAGTAAGCGACCTATTCAATACCTGAGTAAGTACTCTATTCAATACCTGAGTAAGTACTCTATTCAATACCTGAGTAAGTACTCTATTCAATACCTGAGTAAGTACTCTTTTCAATACCCATGTAAGTACTCTATTCAAACCTCATGTAAGTACTCTATTCAATACCCAAGTAAAGTACTCTATCTAATACCCGAGTAAATACTACGTTCAGTATCTGAGTAAACTGCCTATTCAATACCAGATTAAGTGACCTATTCAGTGCTGGAATAAATTGACAATTTGTCACACTGTCTTGAAATTTCTGATAACAATACAAGATCTCATGAGACAAGAGTTACATGTATAATAGATTGGGGCTGTGACAAGGATACTGCCTAGGATGTCTTTTAGGTGGAAGGCCAGTCTCTGTTGTTGTTTGATAGAGCAGTGGTTTTCTATGGAGAGAATCACAGGGAAGCTGCAAGAAGCCAAAAGCATAAGCATGGAGTTAATCAAGGGTAACAAATGGGGACATGCCAAACCTATTGACAGGATTGCGAGAAGAGTGCGCTGTCATCATACCAGTGTAAAAAAGCATTAAAGAATCACTGATGAACAATCACTTTGAAAACAAAAATAAGAGACATTTAGATAAAGATATAAGGATATACTATAATTAAAAGAAAATTCATGTTAAAATACATGTAAGTATTTTGTTTTTACTCTGAATACTATGAAATAAATAAAGGTAAATCTGTCTTTCACTACATATCACACCTGTATATATCTGTTGACATACAGTAGCAGTCAGGACAATGAGCTGGCAGAGGGGAAAATAAGGGATCAGAAGGGTGAAGGGCTTTGTAGCACAGTTAAAATGGGGTATTGGAACCTTTTTATTATATGAACAAATATGCCTTGTTGCTGAAACATTATCATATTAAGGACTTTGAATAACAAAATTACTATCATCAATAATTCCAAGCAAAAGGATATATATATATATTTATTTATTTATTATTTACAGTAATGTATCTGAGATTTTCAAAACATGAAAATGTTCAAATACCTTAACATAAATCCTTGGAAACCATAAGCCTAATATAAATTTGAACATACTCTGTATGATTGTATTAAAATGAACTTTCTCATTTTTTAAAATTAATATCAATGACAGTATCAACTTTGCTAACATTACGCAAACTTGCCCAACGTAGAGGCAATACGGCAGTGATGAAGTGTTTGCACAGTGGGACAGGTGGGGTGGAAGTGGATGTACACACCGGAGGTGTTAAGGACAATATAATATACCCCACCCTAGGGCGCGCACCCACAAAGCCACTCATGTTGTGACATGCGCATATACTGCGTGCTCAACTCACAGGAGTGTGGATAAATGTGTACAGGATTTATACCTAAATCATAACTACAACCAAAAGTGTGATACAAGTGTGATATAAGTGTGATATAAGTACAAGTATTATATAAAGATATATAAATCACACATGACATTTGATTTAGTATAATACACTAAAGTTAAACAAATAATCACTAATATTAATGCAAACTAAGATAAATAACAACAAACCTGTAACAGAAATACTGCATACAGCCCAGCACAAGAATTTGCTTTCTTTAATTTTCTTTACAATGTCAAGATAATGCCATTTTAAGGAATGTCTCAGTCAAAAGAGAAAGTTCCTTTTAATTACAGCTTCTCAAGAATGGCACATACACCCGGCACAGGCAACTGTCCTTTTAGCTGTTCTTAACAGCACTAGCCAATCAGAAAATAAGTTTTAATCATATTATCTTTATCACGAAAACAAAATACATGTAGTTTATAGTCTCGTTGTCTCTTAATAACAAGATAGATTCATAGAATTCTGAAGATGCATATCACAAAAAGAGCTCAGTAAAAAACAGCATGCATGAAAGGGAGTTAAAATTTTGAGGCTCACATGTCCCTTTGGGTTTTAGGGATGATTTCGCTGTCAGAATAACATATCTATTGATGTCTAAGGGCATCAGTCTACAGTACTAGTCGCATGTAATTTTACAAGTACACATTTGCTGAGGTTGGTTTGATACATTAGCTTTATCAAGAATACATACGTGTAGCTACATGTATTCATATCTTAGATCTCTTGCTGCAACTACTTGTATATTCACATAAGAAACAAACATTATGTCCAAAACATAAGCACATAAGCAATACTAAATAACAGTCATAGTTAATAAAGAAGTTAAATTACATTAAATGTCACTGCAAATACAACATGTGATACATGTAACAAACTGGTAAAAATGGAACACTGTGTAGACACACTAAAAATTCAAACAAAGCTCATTTCAAAGCTAAGAACATGAAAAAGCCAGTCTAAAGCGAGGATGAAAAAAAAAGGCGTTAAAACGCCAGGTTCACAAGTACACTACTGTATTACTCCAGATAAAGGAAACATGGGTAGTGTGACGTTTAAGGGAGGGGATATCACCTGAAAGTATGCGGGTGGGAAAAAGGGGGAGGGGGAGGAAGGGTGATGGGAGTGGGGGATTGAAACCAAAGTCACGTTCTCACATGCATGCATCACAGTGGGAAAAGGTAATGGTGGTACATGCATGTACCTGGAGAAATACTGTGGTGTACTGGTTTATTTAAATACGAGAAAATACGTACGGTGATGCAGCTCGACCAATCAAACTGGGAGTAGAGTAACAGCATGCTAATATTACAGACTGATCACAAAACAGGGGAGACAACTATAGGCAGTAAATAAGTGAACCAGGCTCTCTGCACTAATACCAGGCTTGAAGATAACACACAACATGCAGGGATTTACATGCACGCACAAACGCGCACACGCACACACGCACACAAAGACATATACTGTGGCTGTCACAGTCTCCCATTCTGTCTCCTAGAGGATAAACTTGCACTGCACACAAACTTTCATCCATTTGAAAAAGAACTACATATTCCTGAGCACGCAAGCCTACATTAGAAGACAAAAATGTATTATTTTTACTTTACTAACTAGCAGTATATGGTATAATATATAATATGTTTCTGAACACTAGCTGTTCTTGTGATCGTAGTATTCCACTGAGTTAGCTTCTCTCCTCAGAAATCATCAATACATGTACACGTTGGAAACTGGACACTCGATAGCATTTTAACACAGCACAAATAACTGATGATTGCTGCAGAATTAAAACCATACACTGGGAGCGATATTAGGATGATTTAATGTAGTACAGTAGCAGAACTTATAGAGACCAGAATGACCATTTTTTTTAGCCGTTGCCATATCTTCTTCAGGTCAAACACTAGAAATGTCACAAATACAAATATCAACAGTAGTCATTCTCTTGAGCCTTTGCACGAGCCTTTGTTGTAACTTTCAGCTTCTGAAAACTAACACTCAGTGGAGAGCGTCGCGCATGTAAACCACTACAGAGATTTACTTTCGATTTTGACAGAACTGTTTGCTTTAAATCTCGAATGTACGCTATACCTTTCAGAAATTTAGGCGTAGACACACATCGTCATGCATATTCAGTACACTCTGTTTTAATTTTAGAAGCATATCACCTAATTTTTAAGCGCATTTACAAATGCATGTCCCTTATCTGTACCACAGGGGTCAAAGTCAAATGGCATACCTGCCGTCTGATAAATTCCACATTCTTTACTTTCACCACTCTAGTGACTAACAAACCGCTTGATTTCTGTAAGGTAGGCCTAAATATTAATATATGAACGTAGGCTATCTTACACGATGTAAATCTTTTCTCTACATACGCTATCACAGGCAATCAAGGTACCGACGGATATGTAACATTTACAGTCACGATTCTCAAAACAGCACAAGCGCATTCGATAACCTTTTGTGACACGAAACTAAACGAATAGCACGACTCCAAACATTATTAAAATTTTTATTCAATGCATAATCATTGCGTATAAATCTCAACAAAACAATGAAGACACCATCACGAAAGGAAGCATTTGACTATAACACACGGTCTGCTTTGTTAAGTGCACTGACTCATCGTACTTAGGTGAAACTACTTTCGGCAATTTCTTCACAATTTTTCATGCCTCTATAATGGGCCTCTGGCGATTCTCACCAATAGGCCCATAAAAAAACTGTTTCAGTATGGTGTTAAAACACCACTCAAATAGATATGTAAACACATGTAGAAGTAATGTAAACACTAAACACCAACCAATAAATAAGTAAAGACATGTAAAAGTAGTGTAAACGCTGTCTCAATCCTGGACTAGAAGTAGGCGAATGAGCTGGTCATGCACAGGTAAACCAGGATGCTTACATGAAGACCAGTGGCACATTACTGGGTCAACTGAGGTTAGCTGTAACTGTACATATAGGCGTCACAAAACCATGGTTACCGCTACATGGGGCTCACCTGTTTATTACATTGACAACTGATGAAATAAGATCAAGCTGAAACTGTGTAGCAAACTTCATAAATCATACATGTAGATTCCAGCAAAATCAATCACCTTACAACAACCATTAAAAGTAATGCATCAGAATTGCCTCAAACACAGTAACGCCACACTTGTCTTACCGCAGGGATTCAGATACTACCTCCTCCTCTGTTGGCCTTAAACAATCCCCAGTACATGATTGTATCACTATATACATGCACTGGTGTCAAGATATATGAAAAACCACCAATAAGGTAATACTGTGCTTCTTCAACTCTTTCGCATGTTTGCAAAGTGTTCATTCAAGTATATTTTGAGGGCAATATTCAGTGTAGACTGATAAAATTATACTTTCTGTGAAACCCTGAAATTAGTCAGTCCAACCAATGTAGATTTGTCTCCAAAATCAAATTAAAAACAAGCAGTTTAAAATTGCACTGGAAGTCGCTCTTTCATATGTGAAAAAGTTGACGAATTAGTGTAACATTAGATAGAATCAGTTTCTCAGTGGTACACCACTAGCTCACCACTTGCACACCAATAACACACCATTAATGCACTTTCAGCAGTCATTTAGCATTCCACCACCATTTCTTAATGTTATCATTTACTGAACCTCTGTATTGCAAACATCAGACATGAAAGTCTCTACTGCCAACAGACAGAATAGTCAACCTAAATTTTTTCCACCAAAAATTTGTAACACAATATCACAGAAATCATTGAAGATGCACGCTGACAGAAATGTCAAATACTTACGGTGACATCTCAAACGCGTAAGCCTTTATCACATGGATCACATCAACAAACTTGATTTTTGAGGTGAGCGTATATCCATGATAGATAATTGGCTCCCCATCTGGTCCATCCCAGCAGTCCACTGTAATGGAACACCATATTCTGCTCATACAACATATAAGAAATCAACACTAATTTACTGCGTCTTACATGCATGTTGGACACCATGGTCGTTGGTAATCTGGCAACCTTTAATTTCCATTCCTCTCCTGTCATCAGCAGAAGGTATGCCAGCAGCCTGCGGATGGTCCTGAGTTTTCCCAATGAAACGTGTTTTCCTCCCATCATACTGATGGCCGCTCATGTGAGCGTGAGCTTGTTTCACAATGGCCGAGCATAACCCTGAATGACGTCATAAGTGAAATATTCCTGAATACCTGAAGAACATGGTAAACACCAATCAAATGAGCAAACACTCAAGCTGACTGGTTTAAAAAATGACAGCTGAAATCGTGAGAGCGACTCAATTTGGAAGAAACTAAGTAGTAGGGCTGATCTTTGAGCTGAGCAAGGAAGTACCAAGACCCAGTACTGAACCCATATCCCCCGATTAAAAGATGTAATCTTGTAGCGTCCCATCATGGCAGTTGTTGAACTTATTGGTCAGCACCACTGACAGTATTATTAAGTGGAGAAGGTACTCACACTCCACACAGCGACAGCCCATCTGTAAAGCTCGGATGTATGCCTCTGTACTGCTGGGTCCTCTCAACTGGTCCTCCATCAAGTACCTGACACATCAAACAAGACAAATATATCTGATACAACTTTTATGACACATCCACAATATTACATTTTTCTCCCGGTTGAATAAGGATTGTTAACTGCTGATAGCTTGTGGCATACAGTAAGTGACCTGACTTTCACCCCCCAAAAAGTTCATACTACAAAGAAAATAAAATATTTAAAATAAAAGAAAATAAAAAACATAAAATATTTCTTTTGGCGGTTAAACTTAAGAGAAACTATACGAAAATATTAAAATGATATGAAGGATACCTTAGGGAGCAGTGCCAACACCAGGATTCAAAAAGATTTATGATGAATAACATTATTTAACCTCCTCAAAAACAAAAGCTTTAGCAGATTCTGTAGAATTTTCCTGACGTGACGTGATAACATTCCTTGTGTCAAGCTGAATCGGGTAGATGTTACATCGCAGTAACACAGTCATGCGGGAATGACGTCATGTGCATTTGAAAGTACGTCATTTGTTGCCATACATCAGTGATGGGTGACGTGAAGTGTTCTTGCATGACATCACACCAGGCAAAATTGTACACCACAAGAAACTTTACTTTACCTGTCATCCTTAGAAACTAACGACCGCAGTTTTGATACAGTGCACTTGCAATTTTTGTACAATGTAAGAAAGCAATTCAGACTATCTGGATTTTTACCGTTTAACCCTGCTTTTAAGACATACAGGTCTTCACACTGTAGCAGCTCTTTAAATTTTTCCCAGCTGAATACCCATCAGTATATCACCCTTCCTTCCCAACAGGCCTTAAAACACCATTCTCAGATCCATAAAACTCCACATTCAGGGAAAATGTGCTACTTAGTCTCAGGTGCAATTTTACTGTCTATACATGTGCATGTAACATACATGAAGAAATAGACACTGTGTAAGACTGGATATTAAAAGGAAAGTACCAACAGTATTCCAAATCTGAAGGTTATCTTCATTACAACATTTGAAAGCATTTTTTGACGTAAAGTTGGTTGGTTGTGTTACAGGATCGGTAAAAAACACAACAAAGGACATCATGACGATAGTTTCAACTACAAAATGAAAGCATAAAAGGAATTTTCATCCACCAAAAAGAACAAGGGAATCCCCAAAAGACTTTTACCAAGGTGGATCATGCATAAGCCCAATTAAAACTTTGTAGTCAGAACCTTTTCATTTTTTGTGAATATCAAATTGAGCACTACAATCACATTTTCCCCGGCTGTTACTCTGTTTCAGTACCTGGTTATTTTCATGTTAGCCACTTTATAGAAATGCAAAACATCTGTCTTAAAATAAAAGCAATCCAAATATACATAAACATGGATCATCTGTATTGAAGTAAGAAACTCTGCAGAGTTCTTCATGTGATATTTTAGAAGAACAATCCAATGCCATACAACTGTATATGACAACAATATTATTATTAAGAGCAAAGTGACCAAGCAACAGTTGAAAATTTGGAAACATCACATTTCAACTGATTCTTTAATAATCATTTTTAAAGCACAAAAACATAACAATTTATGTCCAAATGCAGACCTGCATTGGATGTTTCATAAATTTCGAGCCATTTGATTTTTTGGGAAGGACTAAACAAGACCTTGTATTCAAACCAGACCATTGACAAAAGTGATTTTTGTATGTTAGCAATAAAAATATGAGCACATGCATGTGTTTTAACTTGACATTTCTTGTACAAGCTCTATGAGCACATGCCTGTGTTACAAACTGACACTTCTTGTACAAGCTGACTGACAGTCACGGCAATGCTCACTTAATAATCACCATCTGTTAGGAAAGTTATTCAGGATATCCTGATAGTGTCAGATGATATGATGGTACCACAGGGATGTAATCACAGCAGCACTGGGGACGAAAGGATTAGGGATGAGTCTGGCAGGATGTGCTGGCAGACTTACGTGTTGTGGGAAGAGCTGATGAAATAATGTGTGATGGGCTGTTCCATATCCTGGTATACCACAGCTTTTCTGGGCTTAAACATCCTATGCTTCTCTGATAGCAGAACATTCCTGAATCCTACAAATACATGTGACCGAGACAATCAGCACACTAGCAGGCTGCATCCCTCACCACAAACAGACGAGTAAAATCAATCACCATTTTCACAAGAATAAATACAAATCTTTCTCCAAATTTCTACCTTTTTGTTTAAATATTTAAAAAGTTTAAATATTAGGTCAGAAATCTGTAATTGATTTCTTGGAAAAATCCTGTACAGAAGTATTTTTGTTTCTGTCTGAAAAATTTATAATCATGATGTCTGAGTGAACAATGACTTACCATCGAGACTCAGCTTTCCACTGGTCTTGAATTTTTCATCTGGTTCATAAATGTCAATTATCTTCTTCCCAAAGTCTTCTTTAGTGCCTTCTAGCTGCACAGACACATTATCCAACACATTACGAGATATTACTTGTCTACGCCACACCTATATTTTGATTTCATTTGATTTATTTGATTGGTGTTTTACGCCGTACTCAAGAATATTTCACTTATACGACGGCGGCCAGCATTATGGTGGGAGGAAACCGGGCAGAGCCAGGGGGAAACCCACGACCATCCGCAGGTTGCTGGCAGACCTTCCCACTTACGGCCGGAGAGGAAGTCAGCATGAGCTGGACTTGAACTCACAGTGACCGCATTGGTGAGAGGCTCCTGGGTCATTACGCTGCGCTAGCGTGCTAACCGACTGAGCCACGGAAGCCCCCCTACATTTTGAAGGTGTACTTTGACAGCTTGCATGGCAAACTAGAGAAAAGGACAGGCGGCTAAGGTTTAGTACTAAATGCAAGGACAGTTGGTAGGTGCATTTGTATGAGATTGAAGGCACTCTAGACAAAGAGAATACATATTCTCTGTACATGTACTCGCTGGCTGAACATAAGCATTATTAACAACTAGCTACTAAATCCTGTCTGATCAGTGTTACTGATGAGCAAGTAATTTTTACAGAACATGAATGAACCAGCGATGTACCTTTTGAACTTCTCTGAAAAAATACATTATGTCCTCTGCATTCCAGTGGGCTTTTCCATTTGAATACCTGAAGAAAAATAAGTTGATCACCAAAATGAAATTTAATCAACTATCATTACAGGGTACTGTATTTATCTGGCCTGTAAAAATGCGCTTTCAGAAGCACACAAAGGCCAAATAATGAAACCAACAACAAACAGAAAAAAAACTCTCAAGCTGCCCTATATGGCGGATGACTCGCAATCAAGCTAAATGTAGGACTTAAAAACAGCTAACTTTTAAGTGAAATACAGTAATTTAAAAATTCAACCTACTTTCAAATACGAAGTATGAACAATGTTGAAAGATTTATCGTCCACCTCCCACCAACCCAAACCCCAAAATAAAATCAGGTAATATTCACATTATCACCACAAATCTTATCCAACAATACATCATGCACAGCAAGCATACAGTCTGGAAGCCAACGAAAAATGTTAACATTGACATGTAAACCTAGACCTATATTAAAATGTAGATATACTTGTAAAAGTATAGATATATTCTGAAACACTGCTCTTACTCTTTGAAAATTTCCTCCATTTCTGGACGTTTTGTAAAGAGATGATAAAAATGAACTGACATGTAGACCTAGACCTAAATTAAAATGTAGATATACTTTTACAAGTATAGATGTATTCTGAAACACTGCTCTTACTCTTTGAAAATTTCCTCCATTTCTGGACGTTTTGTAAAGAGATGATAAAAATGAATTGACATGTAGACCTAGACCTAAATTAAAATGTAGATATACTTTTACAAGTATAGATGTATTCTGAAACACTGCTCTTACTCTTTGAAAATTTCCTCCATTTCTGGACGTTTTGTAAAGAGATGATAAAAATGAACAAATTCCTTCACGTTTAACGACTGCCTCCCACTTTGATTCCTCTCTTTGTTTGTATTTGCTTCCTGTAAAACATCAAATTGGGAATGCATGATCACTAATCCATGCAAAATGTATAGAATTTCTTATACATACATGAACTTATACATGCAAGACAAAAAATATGTCAGCATCAAAAAAAAAAAAAAACACAGCAGGAGTACTGTGTTTAGTAATTTAAATGAATACTTAGGTCAACATTTACCTCAAAGACCTGATCCAGTCTCCAAAGAAATATGAAAAGTGCCCTAAACACAGCCAAGAACAGCATCATCATCAGTACAAAAAAAGAAAGTTGGACACTTACATCAAAAAGAGCCAACATATAATCTTTGTCGATATCCACATTTAAAGCCTTCATCAACTTGGAGACTTCTCTCTTGTCCACTCCACCGTCCTCATCCTTGTCAGCTTGTTTGAAGGCATCCTCAATCCACATAGAGACTGTTAAGGAATAATGTCCAAACAAAAAGCTGTGGAAGCATCAATACAAATGTAGAAGTGTGAACAGGAAAATGGATGGTGCAGATCTTCAGACGCAAGACCCATGTGCACAGTAACAAGAACTATTTCACTCCATACAAAACATTTCTAACAAAACACAAAATGGATTTCATGTCATTCAGATTAGCTTAACAGTTTATAAGTAGTGTTTTTTTATGTTCCATTCTTTCATTATTTTTCTTTACTTCCGATTCTGGCTCAGGAAAAACACTAGTACAGAGCTATAGACTTATATTGTACATGTTATAAATGTATATCACAACACTCTCTATGATCCTATGAGGAAGACTTTGATACAACATGCTGCAACCCTTGTAGGGCACCATATTATCAATGACAAAGGGCTAGTTCACATGTAGTACCCTGTCTCCAATAGGTTACAATAAGGCCGCCAAAAAAAGACATAGAGAGGTCATGGAATGACCTGAGGTAGAAAAAGGATATTTCTCATGTTCCTTCTGTTCCTCAATGAAACGGTCTCTGTGGACAAGGTAGGTCAGGCCCTGCACCCACTTTTCCTTCTCCGCCTCAGTCCTGGCCAGTAGGTGAATCACCTTGTGCTTCCCACCCAGGATCACGCTGAATAACAGCTGCTTCTGTAACACCACAGGCACTACAGCAATCAAGCCAGCTATATTTACTTATTTATTTTTTTTTATTTATTTATTTGACTTGTTTAATAACACTCAAAAATTGTTTACTTATACGATGGCGGTCAGTTTTATGGGTTGAGTAACCACAGTGCCTCAGGTACACCATCAACCTTTGGGAAAGTGTCTCTTCAAGGTCTGTTTGGTGTGTCTGTGCAATTGATAGGCAAGGGTCTTTAATCACTAGATTACAGCCTGATCTGTACATGTTCACGGCTGCCATTTACTGGCATTCTTCATGGGTCACCATCCTTTATTTATTCGTCTGATAATTGCTTTAAATCATATTTACAGCGGATTAAATCAGATTTACTGTGGATGAAGGCAGACCGGCTGGGAGTCATTAAAATGCCAACATTTGGCAAGTTACTGACGAACCTGCCTTGTGTGATGTGCAGATATGCACACTATATAGATGGCAGACAGGTGGTCTTCAATGAGCATTAGACTGCCTGTCATCAGTTATTATCACTTTGACTCTATGAACATAGAAACCAGGAAAATTTACAAATTTCTTATCTAAGGCGAGATATAAACACATACCTTGTGAGCTCTAGCCAGTGAAAGAAAGCATTTCAATCACTCAGTTTTTAGGTTAAAAGAAAAAAAAGGCATATAATGTCGGTAAACGACCTAGTAGTTTAACAAGACATTAATTGTCGGTGAAATACTACTTACATTTGAGCCCTTTAAACGTTTAGAAAACTCCTTAGTTCCATCACGTATGTCACGTATTTGAGACAGCTTGACTGGAAAAAAAAAAAGTAACAAATCTATCAACCAATGCGACATAAAAGGAATAATAGATATCATTTTACTCACATGTTACATTTTAACTTATAACATTTCAAGTACTGCCAACGTTGGAATTAGAGAATAGTTAGACAATAAAGAGACAAGCTGACAACTGCAGGAATTGAACTCTTAACCAATTTGATGTGTCAAAACATGAGACAACAGAAATAAAGCACATGTACATCTAAAAGTACATCTACATCTTGCCACAGATATTTGTGTACGGTGCAACCGGCAAACTGCCGCATGTGTTTGTGAACATCTTCATGTAGTTCTCGAATAGGTTTCTTTGTGCAAATACACACTGTGGCTACAATATGTAATACAGCAAAGCATATCAGACCACTTTTACCTACGTGTAATGCTGCTACTACCACACTGTGCACACAGCACATCCTTAGTAAGCATATGGTATGAACACATGCAATGTTGCACAAGCATGACTGACTCCATTCAATCAGCTGGCCGTCTACTTGCTTTGCCATGTCTTATCTCTTAGCACACATGGCTAGCAACAGGTGCCTCTTTGTTACTTACATGTACAAGTCTGCATGTACTGTGAGAGCTTGTGTTTCCAGGCATAACGACAGTATGTACACGAATATGTAAATGAATTACTTAAAATTTCACTACAAAATCAAACATACTGATATGTACTGTACCTGCTTTAAATACACTTTTGTCAAAACACACTTCTCAGAAAAAGGAATGACATAAATAAATAAGCTGAAACCCGTCAGTCTGTTGCTTTTGCTCTGGCATTGTTTTCAGGTTAATGTAGCTAATGGAGAACAGACCATCTCTCTCATAGCTAGCTGGTATTTTCAGTAACGTTCCGATCTACAAATAACCAGTATTGTCAGTGTCTGCTCAAAGTCTACAACGCCCCCATTACCTACCTGAAACAGTTGGCCTGCCAAATATTTTCTCAGAGCCATCATAGGTTAGCCGATTTTTCTCCCTGTCCAGAAAATAGAACCGTGAGTATACTTTCTTGGGTCCTTTGATCTTTAACAGGTCGCATCCCTTTTCCAGTTCCTGGAGAATAGGCTCCACTGTGGGACAAAACAAGACAAATACTTACAAACCAGCGTAAATCAAACAAAACACCTTCAACTGCAAATGCTACAAATTTCGACTACATATTTATGAGAGCATACACTGGGTATCATAAATGCATATACATGTAGTATGAGGCGATACTGCATATTCTGAGCAAGAGGTAAGATCCATGAGAGATGAATACGCATACAGATGTGATGTATGTAGGCTGTTCCATCAGACAGCCTACATCAAAGTATGCATGACTATGTAAAGCACCCACAGCTTTTCTCAGTACTTCTCAATGACATGTACGCAAGAATTTCTTATGTTACCATTTGTATTACAGAATTTGAAATAGAGAAAACCTCACTGTAAATATGTACATATCTACACAAGTGCATGTCTTCTAAAAATGAGAAAATAACAGCCAAGCTGCGTCGATTTTATGTATTTTCATTATACTGAATGTTCCGAATCCATGTAACTATTTTTCACCACACAAGGTTACAGTGAACCTCCCAGGCATTTATAGACTTCTGCATAAACATTTGGTGCACACTTTGAAAATTTATTTTTTTCAGTGGGGCATATACAGCCTAGCAAAACTAACAGCCAGTGAACAGATGTGCAGATCGAGACTGATATTCCTCTAGGCCTCACCGATTTCATTTGGAATGTGTAACATTGCACAATGTTCAACAAACAGTGTTTGCTCAAACACAAACACTGTATGCACAAACTTGCTGTTGTTAGGGTGACCCAGTGTGACTGCATTTTCAGGACACTTAAAGGCAAAACTAAAACGACAAAATCCTCAGGTTTAGAAGAGATGGCAACTCTAAATGCACACTGATTTCTTTGTTTGCTACTGCCTAACATTACTATCTATACATTAACATTTTTTGGGTCCTGTCATGATGGTGCCACCTTACAGAAAGCCAACCCAAACACTGAAATATTCTACAACTATCAGTATTAATCATGCTGGCTCACTCATTCCCCAAAGAGGACACTGTTCAGTCTTAACATACATGTATTACCTAGGACAAAGTACCTGTGTGCCTGACATGGTGTAAAACAGTCAGACCTGTAGGTGCAGTTTTACAGACCAAGATGTCATTATGGTCAGGAATGACCCAGAGTCACCTGCTTATAAGATATACATTAACCCTTTGGCTGCCAAAGTGCATAGTGCATGTGTGTTGTGATGGAAGGAAGGCAGGGTGGAAGGGTGGTGGGGGCATTTAAAAATAGTTATGGTTCGATAGTCATGGTTGTTGTAAATGGATACTTAAATGGACATTTATGTCACTGTATTGAAATCCTTAAATAGAGGTCTAATGGGAATAATACATATGGTTTTATATTAAGCCATACCTAATGTATCGTTTCCAAAACCAAGGATTTCCCTTACAGATGTAAATGTTGCCATCAAATATCTGACAAACATACATTTATACTGCACCACATCAACCACAATTTAAAATATTTAAATGGCTGCCTAAATGGTTATAAATGTTTGAACACTTAAATGAGGCGCTGCAAATCGCTACATGTACTTTAAATGAGGGCAAAGATTCGAGGAGAGGGTGATACTGTATGGCTGTTGAGCGAAATAATAAGACACACATGTAAGCGGAAAACCCCAACATTCCATCTGAACCACTCCAGCTAAAGGCAGGTTTTGGAATTAAGAGAACTGTGCTAAAGCTGGGATATTCTAACCCTACCCTAACTGTTTGACCTTCCCAACCTTTATAGCTATATCTGACCTTGTGGAGGTCAGAAAAAAGTGGTGTACAAACACTAATTTGATCTTTTCACAAAGTTGACATGTTTGGTAAAACAACTGTTCTGAATACAATACTGAACAAATGCTTTTACCGTGCAGACTGTAAAAAATGTTGTCAGCTAGAACCTTGCTTATGTTTGGTCATAAGCCCAGACATTATGTTCGTTATGTTCTTGTACACACATTCCTTAGTCATGGTGGTAATACAAAGTTCTCTTATATGTCACAAAAGCCTTAGGAACAAGCTGATAACTCATTGCTGAAGAACAAAGATGTTAAAAATACATGTAGAAGTTAACCAAGAAACAGGCATCCCACTTAAGCCTTGCCGGGTCCAAGAGGAATGGCAAATCAATGCAGATCTTCACCTGGTCATATGTGATCTGGAATGCATAAAGCTGGGCTATTTCTTCACACAGAAATTGCTGAAAGGCATGCCATTAAATGCGCAACTCTTGTAACTGAGCGAAACACGTTTATCAATTATTTTAGACAGTTTAATAAATCAGTGTTGCCCTAGGGTGGGATTATACCCTCTAACAGCCTGCCAGTTTTTCCAAAAATGTCAGAAGTACTCTAGTAGAATACATGTACATGTGCTGTGCATATACATGTACATCCATGTGTACAATGTACGTACTGGAAACCAAGCCCTAATTATCCCACGCTTTTGCAACAAGCAAGAAATATTAACTGAGTCTGTCCGTCTGTTTGCCATACTTGTACCAGTAACTGTTCTTAAATATCCTAAAGAAACACTGTATACAAATACTCTATGGCTCCAATTCTTTACTTGACAATTTCTGACCACATTAGATATCGTATGATTTCTCTTATTTTTAGTTCACTGCATGATGAGTCACCTGTTAATCTTTAACTTTAACTTTTTGTTAAAAACAGAGCAGGATAGTATAAAAAGGTTTGTTAGACCATCTGCTAATAATTTTCTTATTAATAAGCACAATTCTAACTAAAATCAAAGCATTTCCACAGTGGTGGTCCATCATGCTTGGAACAGCCTAGAATGTCAAATGAAAACAACATAATCACCACATTTCTGTCACAATATTAACAGTGAGCGAGTGTGTGCTTGGGGTTTAATGTCATACTTAACAATTTTTCAGGTAATATGACGACGAAGGAATCCTTAGAGTGCATGTAATGTGTCTCCTTGTAGCAGGACAGATTTCCATCACTCTTTTATCTAGTGCTGCTTCACTGAGGTGCCTAAGCGGTGGCAAGTAAGACGCCCCGCCTGAGCCATTATACTGATATGGGTCAACCAGTCGTTGCACTATCCATTTCATGCTGAACGCCAAGCAAGGAAGATACAACTTCCTCTTTTAAGGTCTTAGGTGTGACTCGACCCAGGACTGATCCTGGAACTACCGCTCCCAAAGCTCTACCAACTGTGCTATCTGGGCTTAAACAACATTTACAGAATTATTTCCAGCAATTGATGAATAAATCGTAACACCTGTCTGTTTTGCGATTTCAGCTGGTGTCTGTAGGATGTAAATGAATTATTGATTGTCTCCATGTTTTAAAAAAGGAATTTCATACAATGTTTCTACTTGTTCATGTATTTGTTACTGAAGGCCTCTGGGAAGATCATAAAAAACATCATGCAAATATTATCTGATTTTGATCAAATATTGTGTGCAGAATCTCTTTGTTTAATTTATTTATCTTATTTGATTGGCGTTTTTCGCCGTACTCAATATACTTCACTTATACTTATAAGACAGCGGCCAGCATTACGGTGGGAATAAACTCTTTATGTCACCTTATACATGTATTCAGTTTAAAACTGATGAATGCATCGTTTTTGCATTATTAGTTTGGAATAGGAAAAATTTCTCAATTTCCTTAATTTCCATCGTTAATTTACGCAGGCAGTTGTATTGCAATATTGCACACAATTTTTTCTGAGCACAGTACATTCCTTACCAGCAACCTTCACCTAACACAATAATCTTTTTCAAGAAAATTTCTTGAAGAAAAAACAAAGTAAATCCTTCATAAATCACACTTGGCTTATTTCTTGTAGAGAATGCATTATGTATGTTCTATCTAAACGCTGATATAATCTATGTCACCTAAAGTTTGGTGATTATAAAACCACTTTCCAAGGGACATAAAGGCTTTAAAATGGCATCTTAGTATTTTTTCTCATAAGAAATTAAACAAACTTCACAAAAAAACTTTTCAGTGGCCCTCCTATGTGGATGAACTGATCAGAATTAAGTAAAACGTGTCACTTGAAAATTGCTAAACTTAAAATGAAATACAGTAATTTCTATTTGGATTTACATCTGTACATTCGCATGATATGTGGGTGGGGGGTTGTGGGGGGGGGGGGGATTCTCATACATCTACAGCCACGTCAATTTCTTTTCTGGGACAACCAACAAGGGCACAGTGTGGTTAAAATCTAAATGTATATATATGAAGGAAAACGGAGTGGCAATAACCCGCTATAAGACATACATGTGTACACTGCATGTACAAACACCTTCACATACTTCTATATAAGCACACAGATGGTCAGGGAAGCCTTCCTCACCCATAGCTCTGGAATAACACCTGTTTTCAATTCACCTCCCTGTTCAATAGTTTACTTATTACTTCTAACCTACACAGGTATTAAAATTCTCAAGGACATGTTCTACTTACATGTACCTCCTTATGATAATGGGTACATTAAAATATTCAAGTACACAGAGCTGTAACACATGAAAATAACAGGGCTGCATGTACAACTGGGTAAAAGATAAAAGGGTAGATGCACATAGATCTAAACTGTTTTCATGAGGTTTTGACAGTCCGACATCTTACTACCATGAAACTGAAAGTTAAATATTTAACAGAAAATCTAAACACCCCATCCCACTGCACATAACAGGTTTTAGTGAGATCTGGACAGAGTGAAGAATATGTTGCATGTGATTCAGTTTTTTAGATAGTTTTCTTTTTCGGCATGCTGTTTATGTAACAGTTAATCTACTGCTTAAGGTCCACAGCAGTATCACATGTCCACAACATACATGTACCATTCAAATCAAGTAGGTCATGACGACATGTAAGTATACATGTAGGCCTATTTACCCTGCTTCATACCAGATCCTTAGACCAGGTGGGACAAACAGTATTGACAGGAGTAGCACTCCCAGGGTCAGGCTATCTTGTTCCCTGTGGGTGAGGGCAATGGATGCACTCAATACAGGCTCAATATTTACCTTTCAATATGAGAAAGTATTACTACATGGAAATGGAATTTAAAAATCCTTCAAGTATAATACCTTGCCCAAGTCTTGATATATGTTTAAAACTTACACATTATTTTTAATATGAATAACTCTTATATTCACCTTAAGACGTTTCTTTCAACTATTTCCTGTACCTGGCAATACTTACATCTACACGTATTTGATTGGGGTTCTAGCCACTCTGTATTCAAGCATTATATTGTCCAATAAAATACAACGAACCTGTAAAGTACAAAATGGGTGTGGCCACTCCTGCATGTAGCCTACATGTACATGTGTGTAACTACATGTACACAGTACATATGAGTTCACCACCCACACAAGTGCACAGCTGATCACATACCTTTACCTATAATCATTTATATAAAACAATCCTAACTTATGGATGGGCCTGTGACTATTTACAAGAATGTGAAATTTAGTTTTAAATCTAACATCAGTGGTTGGGCACCCAAACTAATTAAGCTCTATTAAAACAAACAAGTTAATTAAACACAAATATGACAGTTTACCAATAAATCTTCATACCAATTTTGTTCATAAAGCTCCCCGAAAGCATCATTTTGAGATGCCTTTTATAAAATTTCCTTATGCACAATGAGTCCCTTGTACAGTTTTGGATCGGAACCAGCACTTTATTTCTAGATATGACCCCGATGTTGTTGCATGTTACACGGAGCACGAATCTGTGCGCAAACTGAAACAATGAATGGAGTACCTAATGAAGTGGCAACACTTGTGGAAATAAAATGCAACCGCACCTTAATAGAAAGGACATACTGTAAACAATGCTGATAATTGTACATTAGTCATAGGCAATCATTAAGTGGTAAACCACAGTCCTGAAAAGGCATGAAAACTTTAAATGAAGAGCACTCTACTCATCACATTGCAGTGCACTCTCAGCTAACGGATCTGTCGCACGGGTCTTATGATAAAATCTGTGCCGCAGGTCACCACCTCTTATACATGTATTGTTTAGCCTGTACATAATATTCACAAGTAGACTATAGGTATGAGAGATTAACCTGTATGCTTGTACTAGTCATGTTATAGGAAGCATCAAGTTCTTACTTCCGACCATATTCATACACAGCTGTAAGTGTACACATGTGCATATCAACATGTATAGATGAATGAAGTTCATACAAGTCTAGAACACAAGGTACGGAATTCATTCTGTGTACATCACCCATTACAAGTCTAGAACACAAGGTACGGAATTCATTCTGTGTACATCACCATTACAAGACCAGAACACAAGGTCCGGAATTCATTCTGTGTACATCGCCCATTACAAGTCTAGAAGACAAGGTACGGAAATCATTCTGGGTACATCACCCATTACAAGGCTAGAATACAAGGTACGGAAATCATTCTGGGAACATCACCCATTACAAGGCTAGAATACAAGGTACGGAAATCATTCTGGGTACATCACCCATTACAAGTCTAGAACACAAGGTACGGAATTCATTCTGTGTACATCACCCATTACAAGGCTAGAACACAAGGTACGGAATTCATTCTGTGTACATCACCCATTACAAGTCTAGAACACAAGGTACGGAATTCATTCTGTGTACATCACCCATTACAAGTCTAGAACACAAGGTACGGAATTCATTCTGTGTACATCACCCATTACAAATCCAGAACACAAGGTACGGAATTCATTCTGTGTACATCACCCATTACAAGTCCAGAACACAAGGTACGGAATTCATTCTGTGTACATCACCCATTACAAGTCTAGAACACAAAGTACGGAATTCATTCTGTGTACATCACCCATTACAAGGCTAGAACACAAGGTACGGAAATCATTCTGGGTACATCACCCATTACAAGTCTAGAACACAAGGTACGGAATTCATTCTGTGTACATCACCCATTACAAGTCTAGAACACTAGGTGCGGAATTCATTCTGTGTACATTGCCCATTACAAGTCTAGAACACAAGGTTCAGAATTCATTCTGTGTACATCACCCATTACAAGGCTAGAACACAAGGTACGGAATTCATTCTGGGTACATCACCCATTACAAGTCTAGAACACAAGGTAGGGAATTCATTCTGGGTACATCACCCATTACAAGTTTAGAACACAAGGTTCAGAATTCATTCTGTGTATATCGCCCATTACAAGTCTAGAACACAAGGTACGGAAATCATTCTGGGTACATCACCCATTACAAGTCTAGAACACAAGGTACGGAAATCATTCTCGGTGCATCACCCATTACAAGTCTAGATTCATTCTGGGTACATCACTCAGACAAGTCTAGAACACAACAGGTTCACTCTTATTTATTGTTATAAAAAACAGCAGAGCGGGGAGGGATGCTAAGATGCCAGGAAGGGTGAGTGTAATCCTGGCCCAACATGCATTCTACATCTTTCATCATTCAAAGAGACATGTTGACAAACAACATTCAATGGCGGCTGTGGGCTTAGTTTACCCTGGGCACTCCGGTGTAAAATTCCTGAGCATAAACCAACCATCAAATAAATAACTAACCCCACAGCTTCTGGGCGATGCTAATTTTCCGCAGGTGTCTATGTATTTCCCAATGTGTTAGAAGTGATAGACAGGTCAAGTGACAATACTAATATTTATTGGTACATGTAAGCCCTCAGGCCGCCTCTATCAGCTGTTATGCTGAAACACCTACACTGTATGTGATATCATAACACACCAGAGAACTGACAACAACCTATTCAGTGAACTACACCTAGGCTTGTCCACTTGCAGATCATACACACTACTCTGAATTCATTACCACTGAAGTTCATGTACAGTGCAGACTGATCACCTCGTAACAAAGGGAGGTGACCTTTTAACAGAATGGAGCGATCAAATAACCGAGACACTTTTCTAATAACAAAGGCTAATGTGGTCTCTGCTGACATGATTTAAACACGTAATTGATGGCTGCTGTTGGATACACCATGTTTACTTTTTACCGTAAACAAATAATGAACTGGTAAAATTGAAAGAGGGGTCATTTAACAACAAAGTCAGTCATTCATATGAACAATGGCTGTTATGTATTTTAATTAAAGGATTAAGGATTTTAATTAAAACAATGACTACTAAGTATGTGCATGTAGTTGTACTGCAGTTAATAAAGCAATCTTCACAATGCTTTGCCAGACATTCCATTAGACATGTATGTACTTATGCAAGTTTGTTGCTGTATTAATGGCTACATGTACAGGTACATGAAATGGTATTGAAGTAGGAAATAATCTTGAACAATGCCTGTTTGCCTGTGTGGTAAATGACAAAAAACTTTGCCCAATTTTGCACACGTAGGATCACAACTTACCGGAGGATCTTAAAAGTTTCAGAACCATAAGTTACATTATTGGTGAAAAACCTCAACCAACAAACTTGGTCACAAAGTTTCCTTTAGATGAAGTAGGATTCGAACTTGCAACCCTTGCGTCATAAATCAGGTCAAATATCAACCATAATACATGTAGGTCCAAATGTACAATTACTATCATGAACTGGCTACTACAGCTCTGTCATTGATAACATGTTAACAATATGTATTACAGTTGGGTTATATCCAAGATTTTAAAGTTGTGCCCTTATTTGAAAAAAAAAAACATGACCCAGCAAAGAGAAGGTATGCAAAAAATGTGTATGTAAAAAAAATGACAGATGTATGAATTTGGTATCTGGTGTTTTATCACGCCTTGTAGACTGAATTTTCTTAAACAACGAATCTAGCATCTGATTACTGTCTTCTTTCTGCTTTTTTACATATCCGCACATTGCGGCCTTTCCACATTTTCGGCCGCTAACCGACCTGGCACCACCTTTCTGTCACACCATTATTGTGCCATTCATTCAAACTCTTCTGATCAGTTGTTTTTGTCAATTTTTAGACAATATTTCTAAGGTTAACCTCTGCATGTAGATTTTAGCAGTGCCACTAGGCAGACAAACCTTCTTGTTATGAAGATGTTGATATGAAATACATGATATGAAATATGAAAAATAAACCCAAGTTCAAATTTTAATAATTTTCTTTGATTGTTTGAAAAAGGGTCCTTTGGCTTTTTAAACAAATAATTCCTTTGATTTTTTAAAGCGTCCATTTTACGGACACACAAAGGCCCTACATCTAACCCTGAAAAGACAGAGCATCAGTTAAAAATGCCTGAGAGAAGATCTGTCAGCATGTGGATGTATGCAGTGTGATGTTGTTGTAACATGCATGCCTTCTGCCAAGCTGCCCCTAAATGCCCCAAGGAGGGAGAAGCCAACTGCAGAGTGCCATCAATCAGACAAATCATCACACATAAGCCAATCAGTCAGAAATCCAGTTCCCCACGGTCTTCACTATTATAAGCACATACGGCTCCATGTACCCTGTGCGAGGTTTAATGACAACCCACCAATCAAGCTGATGGTGGTGGTTGCATGTGCACAAAGCCCCAGGACACGCCATCATTTTTCACCCCACCACTGCTGCCCAAGGGGGTAATGCAGTCAGAGTTAAAGGTACTCGGCTGCACTGACCGGCCAGTATCATACAGGTTATATATTATAGTTACAGCTGATCTCTGTGTTAGTGACGATTCAATTAACATTCATTGATAAGATTACAGCAGTACATATTGAGCAATTATCCTTCCATATACATGTAGATGGAGATGCTTGTCACAACAGCCTAAAGTTGTCAAATTTACTATACTGCAGATGATAACTTAATTAGGGCTTAGAAAACCACAAACATAATGCTCTATTTTTGACAGAACATAAATGTATACCTCACATAAAATTTTATATAACATTTGTATAAAAACAATTATACTGAAAAAAAAAAAAAGATTCATTGTTAAAATATTTGATTACTGTTTCATAAAATAACCATAAAATGCCCTCTCATCCCAGCGTCTTGTAGACACCAGTGATGTAAAGCTACTCTGCTATATACATGTAGGATCGTTAAGTATGTCACAGCAGTAGAATATACAATATAGTCAGAAAGTCAGAAAGTTAACTCAAACAGTGATGGGTGTTAAAAACAGCACACACAGATAAACACAAAGTTGTCAGGCAACTTTTATACACAGGTTTCCTATAATTAACATGTGTATAAGGTTTTATGCCAGTGTTTCCACAAGTATGTTTATGCTTTAAGCTAGGTGACCTATTTAAATGTAATCTAGTGTAACTGTTTTTCTAACATTCCTGCTAACTTCATTAGTTACTGAATGCTTTCATATAAAATGTTTGTCCCAAAGGTTTAGGTTTGACTTGACAGTGACTTAACTCCATAGATTTCATGATTTCCGTAGATAACAGCCAACTTCAGGGATACCACTCAAGTTGACCAGAGATAAAACTGTACAAAAAAGTAAACACTAAGTTCAAGGAAAATTAAAACTTCAAACTGAACAGAATGGTTTGAGCTTTTCCGCTCAATATTCTAAGAGGCTACTTACCCACAGCTGTAAAAACTTTGCTCTAGACTTTTGAATTTGTGAAACATTGTCAGTTAAACTGATTATAAAGGTTAAAGCTTAGATTAGGCCATAATGATAGCAAATCTACACTAACATATACATACAGTGAGTGAGTGAGTGCTTGGGGTTTAACATCGTACTCAACAATTTTTCAGTCATATGACGACGAAAACATATACATACAAAGTAAATTCCTTCTAGTATGCCAAAAGATGCACAATAACAAAAGTTGCCTTTTAAAGGATATTCTATGCTTAAATACTCTCATTTTGCTAACAGGGGATTTCACATACTTGAGTACATTTGTGCTCATGAATGCATCAGTATATAGGTCAAACATATAGACTTTATATTACACAGATCAGAATAGAGAAGACAGCACATATTACACATTCATTTCCCTGTGACAAAAAAGATATGGGATATATACTGATTGTACTCATTGGCCTTTTCCAGCATCATCATAAGACTTTAACCCTTTTAAGCCTGGCATACCCTAAGTGACTAGGTTATAAATATCTCATCGCAATTTACATATCTCTTCATGAATATTCATAAGTGCATGTACCACATGCTTTGCCAGGCTGCTGAGTGTTATTCAGCTAGAGTATTTGACACTATTTAGGTTCAGTACAGGTATAAGATTCAACACACTGATGAATGGACTGACATGTAAATACGTGTAGTACTTATTAAGGTCACCAGCATTAAGGCATTCTGCTCCCACACTATGGCTACAATACCACCCACCCTTGGTATTTGTTGGCTCTACCGCCTACAAATTTAACAGAAACTCCCAACCACCCCCAATCCTCAGTCCATACAGCCATTAACACACAACTGTTACAACCAACAAACCTGTGCAATATCCTCTTTCAATGAGTTTACTAATAGTAAAACAAAATCTTAATTTTTCAAGCCATACTACTGACGGAAACAACCCATTTTTAATCTAGTACAAATTTTATCTAGTAACAATGTATCCGTATTATTGAAATTGAGGAAATATGAATGTAAATTGAGAAAAATCGTTACCTCCCCCAGCACCTGATTTTCCTATATGTAAATATCAACCATGTGATGTTTTAGTTAAAGTCATTGTGCCCTTGTATTCAACACACCTGTTACTTAATTATCTAATGAGCTGTTAGTTACCCCACAGTAACCCTGTTTGGACTGGTTTTTAAACTGCAGATATTTTCATAAAAAACACAACTACTACTATTACAACATTAAATTTTTTCCCCAGGGTCGTAGAATAAATTACATATAAACCTGTATGCAGAGAAAAAAACATCAATATAGTTCAGTTACACATTAGTATTTGAATATTCTTATTTAAAATGAAAGTAGTCGCATTATAAATGTATAAAGCTATGAACTCAGCGCACACGTTTATATTTTTCTATCAGCTTTGACTAAAAGCCTATATACAATTCCTAAACAAGTTTAATTAAGTTTAATTCACAACAATTCTGGCTCTCAAATAACACGTTCAAAGCCACATAAACGTTACCAAGGTAACGGGCATCAAATTTACAAAGTCATATGTTCATAATCTTGCGAAGGCTCGGTTATCTTTGTTAGGATCAATTCATACCTGAGACATCTATTAATAACCTAGCCAGACAACCCTGCTGATCACCACAATCTTTTTTTTTTTATGTTTGACTCTTAAGGTACACATAACATCCATGCATCATCGATAACAAGCCTGACAATCTTTTTTTCTTCACTGCCGCTACATTTTGTAAGACGTACATGTAGTTTGCATTATCATAGCTGTTATTACACATCCATGTGCAGACTGCAAACCTATGCCACACACAATGTTACGCTAAACCAGAAAACAATTATGCACCTCAACATCCTACAAATGATCAAATATCAAACTATAAACATGCGACACAAAATAACACCATGCTCACCGACTACAACAATAATTTCATGGTGCATGTACCACTATTTATTTTCATCCTGATATTTATTTTTCCTTCATAATTATTTTCAACGTACTGGCATCTATTATTTCTCACTAGGTTGACAGCAATTATTAAATGTGTATTTATCATACCACTGTCAGCTGGAAGGCATATAAATCTTCCTACTTCCAATCATTGATCGTATATGTATACATTACATATAGTTGTATCATGAATGTACAACTCATAAATTTATCATAACTTTAACATAAATACAAGTACAGAGATAAGCTGTTCTCTCTTTTCACTGAGCAGGAAATCAGCTGTTGGTATTTAACAAATTCCCGACATCAAAGGATTTGTATACCATAAGGTAACTTCACAGAAACTCGGTTACACTTTAGACATTTAGTTCTGTATCATCTCTACACTGTCATTTGTTCATCAGCATACAATAGCTCAATTAACCCAAATGTTGATCGTGGTGATATCTGACGATCTGATAAATGAAAACCACACTGTTTTTCATTGAACTATAGCATACTTAAAGACTCACAACATAAAATAATACTTTCATATTAGTACATACTCCACATGTTGAATGGTAAATGAATAAAGTATTTATTCATTCATACAGGTAAGTCCTAACTTATTTACCTATACCTACTTATTTACTTATATACCTCTCTTGATCATAATTTCATTAGAACTTCGAGCACAGACAAAATACAGACAAAGCATTTCTACATTTATAAAGGTGTGTAGTGAACACTCCCTTTATTTGAAATCTTATAAACAGACGTGAAAAAGCTCATCATTTGTAATGACTTAAACGAAGCCACCGTCCCAGACACCAGTGTAATGGATATAAGATATATGTTTGGTCCATACGATGTAAGTCATTGAATGTAAAGCCAACTGTACACCTTAATGTGAATGTAACAGCCTCAAGCGTAAACCATCGATCTCAAGAGATGGCTAAATCGGCTGTTTCCGAATGGCGGGTATGGGACAGTGTACAGTATAGGCCTACGTCAGTAAGTCGACAACGTGTAAAAGTAAGTAGCGGTGCAGAGGTAATGAATGTACTGCACTTTGTTTGAAGGGACAAGGAAAAGCAAAGGTGTAACTGTTCCACAACACTACGAAATCCTGCCGCCAAATAGCCGTTGACTGGCCGTAACCACTTGTGCTAGGAGCAGTTTTCTTGACCTGCCCTAGTACTGAAGTTGTCTGTGTTGTCATCGCCTCGATCGTGTCACTGCGCTCTTTACGCACAAGAATGCCTCAAAGCTCAAAGTTATTGTTTTCAACTAACCGATCGTCACAAAACTTGACACAGCTGAAAACATAAAATGTACTTACTGTCAGGTAACGGTGACACGGAAGCCATGTTGGTGGTACTCTACCACAACAAACTCGGGAAAAACGAAGTTCTGTAGTTGTTTTGGGCCACCGCCCAGTCTAACCCATTCGGCTTCTCAAGTGTGCAAATAGCTCCGGCAAGGCTGTAGTCGACTAGCCGGGTCACGTGACCAATCACGTAAGCCGGTCTGACAGTGAGCCCAAACAAGTGTCGTACATGGGGCAATGTTTCAAAACTTGCCAAATGTTTACCATAGCCCTCAGTATAAAGCTATCATCGAAAGGTTTTAACACTTACAAGGGTTAAATAAATGTTTTAGGCTGTTTAAGTCTTGTCACTTCCCTCACTTATTATAGCCTAAGAGAAGACTGTGTATTCAATACGTTTAACCTCAAGATTTTTGGACATGTCCTGAAGGCCTTAATTATTGTTCAAGTACATGAAGGTACGGATCACATATAAATATTGTGTTAAGTCTCCTTGCAGTGTCATATTTATGTTATAATAATGTGAGAGTCATTTATATTCTAGTATGATTAATTAATAGGATACCGTCTGGCTTTAGTCAGGAACAGCTGACAATTCAAGCTCGATTGAGCTTTTTCTCAGAACGTGTATGTACATGTATTATACCTTTTCCGTATAAACACGAATTATAACCTTCTTAAGTATATACATATAGGGGATAGGTCGTCATGAGCAAAAACAGAACATTTAATGACGGACTGTAGTTTGCTGTATGCCACAAGTACAGGGGGGTATTTCAGTCCAACTTTGCGTGTGCATAAGCGCTAACTGCATGCATAAGGTCGTGTGGGGTAGAGGGGCATACAGTGTACTTTGTAAATAGATATACGGAAGCCCAGTTGTACTAAACAGTTTGGGGACGGGTGTCCAGCACAGCGGACAAAACCTGTGCAAATATTTGCACTGACTATAAAAAGTGATCTCTAAATGAATAATTATTAATACTTATATCAATGTAAATATTGACAAGTTTTGTCGTGCCTTTGGTGAACTGATTACCATTTAATAAACTTGTGCAAATATGATCAAAGATCAAACAGATTGATGGTGTATTTGAGATCAGTTCACAAACTAATGGATGTTCTACATGATTACTGCCCATCACTAATCAGTACTGTCCATCATGGTAAACAATGACAATGTATATAGCTCTCGTGTACACTAGTTCACCAAAGTATAATTCATCTACTTAAGGAGAAGTCCTGACATCCATGATCGATATACATGTGTATTAGATTTAATTGTGTTTATTTCCAGTCATGGAATTCAGGCCTTAATCTGTACAAATCAGTTTGTGGAATATAGAGTTGTAGTGCAATGTGCGCACTGCATCAACAGACAAACTGAACAATATCCCGTGAGTTTACATAGCAATGTGCATAAACTACCACCGCCCCGTTCTTAACAACATTATTGTCGTGTTCTAATTGAATCATGTAGGATGTCATTATGTAAGTTTAAAATTAAGAATTTTGTAAACATCAAATAATACATGCGCGTGACATTTTACAATTATATTTGTAGCTTGATGCTCAACGTGGACTTCTTGTTACGGTTATTTTTGCACTCAAACCATGCATATAATCCATGGTAGTCAGACACAAGTGAAACGTCTTTATAACTCCAAGGTGTCACTTCTGATATCAGCATATTCTGCAATCGACAACAGATAGCCCAGCACGGGATGTAATGATAACCAATACCTTCGCCCATTTTCGCCGAGCCTTACCAGAAACAGAGGTTTTGGTTACCGTCATTCGTGGCCACCGATCTTAATCAAGGGCAGTTAGGTCGCCCGCTATGAGAACCGTTACCGTATTGAGGAAGTCTGGCAAGTGCTATAAGACATGAAGGAAATGTTTTCCCGGGCTCTGCACGGTTCCCTCAATTTCCATTTTTGGTACTGTAAGTATAGATTTATACCGTGATATCGTATACAAGGTGTGTGAGACGGATTTGTGAATTTACCAGAAAATGGCGTCGTCAGAGATATTCTTACAACAATCATCAAGCTTAATGGAATTCCAGGTCAATAAACGCCAGCCACCATAATGCTGGAGACTGTCGCATAAGTGAAATATTCTTGAGTACGGAGTAAAACAAAGAACTAAATAAATCAATAAACACCAAAGACTCCAGTAATAAATTTACCAATCAAATAAATAAAGCAATAAACGCCAGAGATTCCAATAACACATTCACCGTTCGCTACAAAACTCAAAAAGTACTAGGCCTTTAATGAAAAGAAAAAAACACCAAAAAAAACACACTTAAGACCTTTAACTTTGAGGCTATGCTGGAGATTTTTGGCATAAAATCGTTCGGCGCAAACCCATTCGATGCCTTGCTATTATTTAAGAGTAGCCCAAAGAATTACCTTTCATAAAACACCAGTCTAATCTGCGCACGCGTTATACCGTTCAAAATCAGTATTAAAGTTCATGAAATTTATAAAGCGGTTCTTGTAACTTTTTCAATTATTTCAACACTAAGTAGAACATGTCGGCGTCTGACACTTACTGAAAGGCTATAAGCTAATTTGAGCTATTTTCGTAAATGTGTATGCAAGTATGCTTGGGATTTCACGTTGCTATGTTAAAATACACAAAATTTGACTTGATTATCGAATATGGATTCTTTTGCCAAAGATCTCCTGTATATATGTTAAGATAAGCAATCAAGTTTTCAATAATACCGGAAAGACATCGATGTAATCAAAATTATAGAGGCTATATATAAGTGTTGCGATGATAATCTGCACAGTGTATATAAAGCCCATATAGCCCCCGGGTTTATGCGAAAATACAGTCAGTTATACGAAGCAGAGCGTTCAGAAAATTCTGTACAGGCTGTTCATTTTTGGAAAGCAGATAGTACTCATATGGTTTCTTTGTGTATGGGATATTCAGACCGTATTAAATATTCTTGACCACAGAGTTCATTCGCGGCAAGTGATATATTGTGCGTTGGTCACCGTCTACAAAATAACCACATTTCTGAGTGACTTGAAGTAACATGTTTATATGCAGAAGGTTCAAGTGGCTCAGCCAAAATGAAGACGTGACTAATCTTTGAGCTCCAGTCACACATGGCTGCACATTTCAAGATAGTTCTGATACTAAGCCCACGCAACACCAACTGTTGCACAGATCTCCCGCGGTGAAGCATTGCGAACTGGGTCACCGTTGGGAATGATCATTGTCGATTATTGATTTATTTGTTTGGTTTGACTGATCGACTTAATTTTTTACTTTTATCACGGAAGTCATGTTGGTGGATGAACCTGGGGCCGATTTCACAAAGCCAATTTTGACTTCAGTCCAAAATTTGAAATATGATTTTAGACTTTATTATTCCCTGTAAATAAATTCCCTTTCTTTCTGTAAATGAAAATTTTAACTACCTCATCAATGTTTTATCAAGAAAAATGTGTCAAAATTACATCTTCCATTACCGAAAACTAAACATTGTGACAATGTTTAAAGTTTTGACTAAAGTCAGAAATGCGTTTGTGGTATTGGCCCCGGTAGCAACCCAGAGGAAACCATACTGTAGCAGACAGACAAGACATCATAGCGGAACGAGCGATGGGTAAATTCGCATTACGAATGACAACCGTAGCGATCTGGATTGCTTTGGGTAGACAAATGATTAAGGAGATGGATTTGAAGTATTCAACGAAGTTCAACTGGATTTCGATCTATTATATTCTGCTTTAGACTCACTGTTGTCCATGAGTTCAATGATAATAATAAAGAAGCCAAGGCATCACCGCGTAAATGTAAACGCTTTCATAAAGTTGACATTTTCGTTTGATCAACCCAGGCGCTAGACAGCATGTGAGGAGACGTGACACAGCTGGAGGGAAACCCACGACCGTCCGCTGGCTGCTGGAGACCTCGCCACGTACGGCCAGAGTGTCACAGGAGTAGAGTGAAGCACTTAATAGCAGTACACACAATACTCATCCAGTGGACTGCAATCTTTACATAACTTACAATACTCTCGCAGTACAGTGTAATGCCAAATCATTTGACTGACGTTTCATGCCATAGAACATTGCAAAATGGTAGCCAGTATCATGGTCGGAGGAAACCAAGGGAAGTCCACGACCGTATGCACCTTGGCAGACCTTCCCACGTACATGTATGCTATGTAGTGTTTGCAGTACTTCAAATAATACTCTTCCAGCACCATATAGCGTTTACAGTACTTGTAATATTATCGTACTGTTGTAGTTCCATGCATTGTTTACAGTACACTTCATAAAAACACTCTTTCGGTACATTTGTTGTACTCCTGATAATTTAATGCAATACTGAAAACCTGTTTCAGTTGGATGCTGACAGTAATCAAATTATGTGAGTTATCATAAACTACTTGCATCAGTGAATCTTACAGACTAACCAGCACCCATGTTCAGGTTTACCATGTGTTCTCCCCATAGTACGTTTGGTAATACAATGCACACTTGGATACCCTGTTAGCATTCAGATCAATAGTACAGCACCAATTATACAAATATGAATTGAAATATCAAGTTTATACAGTCATAATTTTTATTCTCTTCACAGCCAGTACATCTGTAATGTATATGCATACACATACTCTAAGAGTACATTTACATCTGTAATGCTTACAGCAGGCTTCCTCATACTCAGCCAGTACATCTGTAATGTTTACAGTACTTCTCACACTCAGTCAGTACATCTGTAATGTTTACAGCAGGCTTCCTCATAGTCAGCCAGTACATCTGTAATGTTTACAGCAGGCTTCCTCGTACTCAGCCAGTACATCTGTAATGTTTACAGTATGCTTCCTCATATTTAGCCAGTACATCTGTAATGCTTACAGTAGGCTTCCTCATACTCAGCCAGTACATCTGTAATGTTTACAGTACTTCTCACACTCAGTCATACATCTGTAATGTTTACAGTACTTTTCACACTTGGCCAGTACATCTGTAATGTTTACAGTACTTCTCCCACACTAGCCAGTACATCTGTAATGTTTACAGTACTTCTCACACTCAGCCAGTACATCTGTAATGTATGCAGTACTTCTCGCACTCAGCCAGTACATCTGTAATGTTTACAGTACTTCTCACACTTGGCCAGTACATCTGTAATGTTTACAGTACTTATCACACTCAGCCAGTACATCTGTAATGTATACAGTACTTCTCGCACTCAGCCAGTACATCTGTAATGTTTACAGTACTTCTCACACTTGGCCAGTACATCTGTAATGTTTACAGTACTTATCACACTCAGCCAGTACATCTGTAATGTATACAGTACTTCTCACACTCAGCCAGTACATCTGTAATGTTTACAGTACTTCTCCCACTTGGCCAGTACACCTGTATTGTTTACCGTACTTCTCACACATAGCCAGTACATCTGTAATGTTTAAAGTAGTTCTCCTCACACTCTGCCAGTATATCTATAATGTTTACAGTACTCTTCATACAGTAACTTGAAGACCTCCGTCACTCCTGGATTAAGAACAGTATGTAACAAAGCAATGCCATGGTTGTCACATATATCTAACACTTTGCATATAGCTGGCACCAAGGCTTTCTGAAAACAACAAAAAATATACATCATTAAATGTCTGTAAAATACATTATTAGCCTTCATAAATAGTAATGGTAAACGTAAAACATACAACCGATTCTACATTTTTTCCACAATTTAGTAGATTCTCTTAAACTTTCCTTTAAGATATTCTAGCTACTCATGAATCAAATCTGAATTCCTACAGTCGAGAAACCCTTGTCAATGCTCTTGGACCTATTTCCTGCAAATGGTGGTATATGGTTGTATCATGGATTGGTACAGGTTTACCTAGCGGTATCATCTCACCTTAACAACAGGTAACACAGTCACTCGCTGTACTTCTGTCACATAGTCAGACACAATGTAAGGGGACACCTTCTTCATTTCCGCTTTATGAGAGCTCAACAACCCAAATAACCTGTAACGGATCAGGTGACTAAAAATATAAAAACTCAAAATTTGAGTTTACACGCTATACGAGGCAGCGTCATTAAATGTTTGATTTAACAAATAATTTGATTTCACATCAAAATTGTGTTTCGCTTTCTTTCCTTCAAGTACATACATTTCAAATATAACCTGAAGAATTTATGCCCCGTATATATTTATTCTTATATGAAATATTGTCAATGAAACTGATGTACTGCTGTACTTAAAACAAACCATGTTTATGACAGAAGACATGTTTTATCCCATGTTTTACCTGTCCAGCTCATATGCAGAATGTACCAGGTCAGTGATCAGTGATCCTGATAGAGTTCCCTCCCACTGGAATATTTTGTCTTGGTCACTTCTTTGTATAAGCGAACACATCATCAGTAGCCACATTAAGAAAAATAGATGTTATAAAATAAATACAGATTTAGCCAAACAGAATAAGCCAGACCATGTCAGGAGTTTCCTGTTTGTGAGATAATAAGCAAATAAGCAAGCAAATTTTAACAAACAGATTTAATTCCAACTTGGGGCCTCAGTGGCCGACGGGTCAGCATGCCAGCATGGCGCAATGACCCAGGGCCTCCCACAAATGCGGTCACTGTGAGTTCAAGTCCAGCTCATACTGGCTTTCTCTCTGGCCGAATGTGGGAAGGACTGCCAGCAACATACGGATGGTCTTGGGATTCCCCGGGTGTGTCTGGTTTCCTCCCATCATACTGCTGGTCGCCACTGTTGTATAAGTGAAATATTCTTAAAACACCAATCAAATATATAAATAAATTTCAACTTAATAATAATCTTAAATAATAATAATATCCAAATAATAATAAATAAAAGAACAATGGCAAGGATATGTTTACAAGCGCTGACCACAGAGGGTATGCTCCTCAGCAGGGTGTCTGTGTGATGGACCATAAAGGCATTTAGGACGTTGTAGACACAGGTAAACACTCTGCCGTACAGCTGGGCAGGGCACCTGTCAAGGAGGTTCAGCTGACACCCATGCAAAACTACGCCAGCCGTCTGGTCAGACATCAACACCTGTCAGTCACGAAATGGGCCACATTAGTAATTCAGAAATTCTATTTTTGATGTTGTTGTTTTGGATTGGGACATAACAACATTTTGCTAGTCTGAGTAAACTGATGAGAGGCATGCAAGTAGTTAAGTAGGTGTCTTATTATTGAACAAACAGCTAGGGACCCCTCATTCAACACAGTATGATGAATTCACCAATCCATTACATTCAAACAACTCAAAATTAGACCATATAAAAGAATATAAGATGCCAAAGAAATTTATCACAAGGTCTTTTTCTCTTTGTCACCTTTGATTTCTTCTTGACTTATCATTAGCTACAAGTACAAAAAAATTCACCTCCCCAAACTGCAGCATCCTGTGTTCCAGCTGTAGGACAGGTACCAACACACCTGTAATTAACTCAGGGTTACTTCTCCATCTTAACTCCTCCAGGATGAACTGACACTGGGACAAGGTCTACAACACAGAAACATCACATCATGCTCAATCAACAAATACTCACAAAATAAAACAACACATGTAAATACTTACTGAAAATTCTGTTGGTGAAAAAAGAAGTCCATTACTATATTAATAATAGCCATAATGTTTAACGTCATGACGACTGCAGTTGTTTGTACATCCAACATTCTTTTGTTTGTAAGCTCTCCTTTTCTGGGGATTTAGTCCTCTTGATTCAATTTGTGCTGTACTTACATGTAAGTGGATACCAGTATACAAATACCTGTACTTACGTTGAATACAGCCTGGCAAAACACAGTCATGTGATCTTCAGTCAGGTCACATGACAAAAGGTGGTCCCAAACAAGAGCAGCACAATGTGGTCTCCAGGGTTCAGATTGCAAATGTCGGACATGCTGTTAAAATAAAGTAATTTAAAAAAAATTCTCAATGTTTAAAGACATTTTAGCATGAACAACACAGCAAGGATAAATCTGAAGAAATTAAAAATAATTCCTCGGAAAGAAAATGGCCCACAGTTTTAAAAGACTTCTCCTTCTGAATTGCAGTAGTACTTCCATTTGCACAAACATGCATGGCTTTTCCTATAATTTTAATATTAGGTGTAAACAGTACCTTATTTATATGTGTACATACTTACACAATTCTGTTCAACAGATTTCATCAAGGGGGAGAACTCTTCAGGTTCACAAGACGACAGTAATCTTGCCAGACAAGAAGATACAGCAGATAAAATACTGTTCTTATCATTAATATTGTCTCCAGCCTCAATTCCCCAAGGCTGAAGGAGCTCTGGACTATCACTGGACATCCTGTCTCTCATTCCAGTTTCACCCTGATCTACTTGTATTCTCAGACATTTCCATAAACTGTCCCAGAGAGCACATCTTTGCTCAGAAGTGATGCGTAACGACAACTCGCTACTACTGTTGCAAACACCGTTGACAAAATTTAACACAGGTCTCAGAGCTGTGGTCTGTAAACAGAAACAGGAAATGTTCTTGTTAGAAAACCCACCTCCTCTTTGAAAAAGTAAACCAAAAACTCCAGTCTCAGGAACAGTTTATTGCCTCAATTTATCTTCCAATCGCTGAACTGACAAGGTGTAGGTTCAGCCCTGGCATTGGACAGGGAATTTGTAGATTGCCCTGCCTCTCCCTATTTTTCTCTCAAACTGTTTCACACACGTCCATTTCACATGAGAAGTTATCAAGTTAACAAAATTATATGATAAAGTAATCAATACTGACATCCTGAGTTCTCTCATGTTACAAATCTTTCCGTAATGTGACACCTTTTAAATCTTCCTGACAATGACACACCTGTATTTCCACAGGTAAAACTACAGTGACAATCTGTGCATTTGATAGCAATTTACCTGGCCACTGCTAATATAGCCCAGGCTCCAGTTCATCAGTTTGTCACAGGTATGAAGTGTGACCTGCTGTAGTGCTGTGTCTTGTGCCAGTACTGACCCCAGTGGAGTACCCCCGTCCCTGACCAGCCCCACCAGGGCTGTGTAACATCGACAAAGGCTGGCCAGTACTGAATCTTCAGAAGTCTGACAGGCCAGGTCTATCAGCTTCAGGCACGGCTCTGCCAGGTATTGTACATACTCACAACAAACAGCCTGAAACTTCTCCTTTGTGCTGCTTCTCCTCCGCACAACCTGGAATATAACACACATTCAGATCATTTTGTTACAGGTTCATGTGGACAAAATCAGTTCTTTGCCCCAGACCTTACAAACCTTCGAACAAAAAGCCGTAAGTGGGAGGAAATCAGACCTTTGCCCCAGACCTTACAAACCTCCATATGAAAAGTTGGGAGAATATCAGTCCTTTGCCATACACCTGGTCACGCTGCTTATTGAAAGCCGTGGTTGGGAAGAAATCAGACCTTGGCCATACACCTGGTCACGCTGCTTATTGAAAGCCGTAGTTGGGAAGAAATCAGACCTTTGCCATACACCTGGTCACGCTGCTTATTGAAAGCCGTAGTTGGGAAGAAATCAGACCTTTGCCATACACCTGGTCACCCTGCTTATTGAAAGCCGTAGCTGGGAAGAAATCAGACCTTTGCCATACACCTGGTCACTCTGCTTATTGAAAGCCGTAGTTGGGAGGAAATCAGACCTTTGCCCCAGCTGAACCAGATGGAGTTGGATATGAATATAAGACCTAGATGAATACTATGATCATAAAACACTGCTTTGAAACTTATTCATGTAACAACAAGAAAACTGTAGTACATGTACTAACAAAATTATTATTATTAAGCTAAACCAGCCGGTACCTTAGACATTTCTTCAACGATCCGGGTGATCAAATACAACAGGGTCCTACATGACTCAAACGTCTGGCCTTTATGTGTCATGGATTTCTTCATCTTTATCAGCCGATCACGCACCTGAAAAAAAGATACAAAAAAATCAGACAAGGCTGAACACAGACTGGCTACGCGGTTTATTACCTCATCCAACAGGTGGGGAGTTTCTTGGGCTTCCTTTTATCAGGTAAATGTTAATGTTTAGGCTTGTTTGGAAAGGCCATTGTTCATGTTGCTTTGAAAGATTTGCCTTACTGTTTGGGAAGTTACATGTAGCTGCCCAGTACAAACAAATACTAGACTGATAGCACAGAAATTTCTAACAGCATTTTTCAAAATCACAATAGTGTGAGAGTTCTCTCTGGGGCAGAGGCTACACAGTGTAAAACTCCATTTATAACTTACTTGTTGAGTCTTGGTTAAAGTCAGAAAATTATTCAATAGTTGACAGGTCGCTTAAAAATTTTCTTACATGGACAAAGGCACATTAATAGCTGTGATAAAGAATAGTACTCAGTGTTAAATTGCCAGCCACATCCACATGCTTTCAAACTTACACTGGTCACATAGTGGTGGAGGTGAGTAAACAGCTGGAGATCTCTGACAACTGCCCTGGTCAGCGTATTTATCACTTCCCAGCCCTCAGCTTTTTCCTCTTCTCTACAGTTATTCTGTAGCAAATAAACAAAAGAAAACAAACAGCCTTTACATACAGATTTCTTCCTGAAATTTGTTCTGAAATAGTTAAAACATTGCCTATATGCTGTTACACCACAATAACTCGTTCTTCCTGAAACTATGAAGTGACAGGACAGAACTGAAGGACTGCTAGCTGCTTTATTTGTTAACCACTGAATTTATTTATTTATTTGATTGGTGTTTTACGCCGTACTCAAGAATATTTCACTTATACGACGGCGGCCAGCATTATGGTGTGAGGAAACCGGGCAGAGCCCGGGAGAAACCCATGACCATCCGCAGTGTTAACCACTGAAATCATGGTTTTAAATGCTACATATGTAGACCAATGAAGTATGGAATTTACAAAATCTCAGGGATAGGTTTGCTTCAGCATTTCATTAATTTCACTCGTACTCTACAAATTACACAAAATATCACTTTTATAAGAGGTTAAAGTAATGGGCACACAAACTGAGCAAAGCCTGAGATAAACCAATGCACTTTGCCTAGAACCACATATGCACGCATTTCTTAACATAAAACTTGAGTGAATCCTGTAGGGCGAGCAAATAGTTCTAGGGTTCTGGTTCATGAACGCCCTGAATCACTGAGGCCTAACACAACTTTAGGATTTAACCTTGTGAAAAAAAATCATTCAGAATAACGTGTTTTAAACAACCTATCCAGTGCTGACCAAGCATAGTAAATTGACAATTACCAGTGACTGGAGCCAGTCTGCAAACTGCTCACACCAGCTGAACAGTACCCCTGCCCCAACCAAGTGGAGGAAGGGACACTTTGTCTGACTGTCCACGATTACCCTGATTAGGTGAGAGACAGGGCGCAGGAGGATCGGTGGTGCTTTCCTGGGGGTGTCACAAACACAGGTAACCAGCAGGGTGAAGAGCCCACTGAGAGTGCGAACCCCATCACCTGGGCTCAGGTATTCAACAGGTAATGCATTTAACACCTGAGCAACAAACCAAAAAGACTCAGTTTATACACCATAACTATTTAATTTGTCTGCCATAGATTAAGTCATTTAAAAGAAAAGACTAGTAATATAACCTTAGGTACTTCTGAGGATGATTGAAAACAGGCCTAAACAGCTCAGCCATTTCCTTCTCACTTGCTTGGTAACTCTAGAAATCAGCCCTTAATCTGGAATTCTTATTATGCCATGCCTGAGAAGCCAGAAACATGATGCATCGCCTGTACCCCACGCTTATATGGCAACCAGATAAAACAGTGTTCATGTAATTTCAGCGGAAACAGGCGCATTCTCGGGTCAACAAATGGTTACAACTTTACTTTTAAAGTATGCCAACTACTACAATCTTGTAACAATATAAAGCTGCAACTTTGTCAATGCGAGTTGCATTTAACTGGACACAACAGACCCCAAATGTTGTCATACACACTGGAGCAGTGCTACCAGGTGTACTGATACATTACCTCTATACAGTTAATCACAGCCTCCCCAGCCTCCAGGTGAGGAGGTGTTGCCATGGAGACCAGTTGGGGCAGAAAAGTGGACAATCCCTCCAACTGTCCCATCCATTTGCTGAAACAGCATTTAACCATAACGATAGTAACTAAGTTGACACACTGTCACAACTGATGACAATACTAAGCAACAACTGATGACAATACTAAGTAACAACTGATGACAACACTAAGTCACAGCTATTCCAATAACTGAATCAATAACAAATGAACCATTCATTAGCTGAATGAACATTTGACCATGATGAGAGTAACCAAGTTCAGACATTGTAACAACTGGCAACAACACTAAGTAACAGCAAATTCTAATAACTGAATCAATCACTACTGAACCATCCATTAGCTGAACAAACATTTGATCATGATGAGAGTAATCAAGTCCAGACATTGTAACAACTGGCAACAACAATAAGTAACAGCAAATTCTAATAACTGAATCAATCACTACTGAACCATCCATTAGCTGAACGAACATTTGACCATGATGAGAGTAATCAAGTTCAGACATTGTAACAACTGGCAACAACACTAAGTAACAGCAAATTCTAATAACTGAATCAATAACAAATGAATCATTCATTAGATGAACAAACATTTGACCATGATGAGAGTAATCAAGCCCATACATTGTAAAAGCTGTATCTTTTACCTGAAAACAGCAGAGAAGTCTGCAAGTGAATCTTAAAAATTTGATCACTCTTTTGAGGTGGTGCTAATGTAGACTTTTTTAGGCCCACCCCGCTCACCTGTCAGTAGAGACTGTGACAGCACACCAGTCAATATCCTCTCTGGATACAGCATCAAACACCTGAGCCAGACACTTCTGCTCTGCGCTCATCTTTCTCTTCTTCTTCAATCTGTACATGAGTGTTACACAAAATATTTGTTTAAATACTACATGGAATCTAGGACAAATAAAAAGTTCAGTTCACTACAGCCTTTTTAAGAAGAAATAATTCTTTGACCAATATTAAAACTGTTAAATGTGGAGTTTAAATTTCTTTTTACGATGAGGAAATAAGAAAGCTGAACCTGTTGTTGAAACTGGAATAGGGAAAATGAATGCGCACACAAAAATAACCAATATTAGGGCACAAATTATGAGAAGGTCTACATCTACCTACCTGAGTTCTCTACCAGTCATGTCAGCTTTGATCTTTGCCCAGATACCGGTGATAATGGCAGATACAAGGGAGCTCTGCTCATGGAGAAATGGGGACCTAAGCAACTCTCTGGAAACACTGCACATGGACATACGGTCTCCACTGCTGTTTAAAACGGAGTTAAAATGAATCAGTTAAACATTGGCATGTTTTTTTTTTTGGCATATGCAGTTTACAGTGATGCTCACACTTCCCGGTTACCTGTATCAAACTGTAATTTTGATGCATGTATCCAATCATAACGATAATAGCAACAATCGTGAATACATTTTTTTAAGTGTACTCAGTCACATGTACAACACACACGGCTATTTTTGTAATTCTTAGCACTGATTCAATTCCAGTGTTTTTGTATTCTTCCTTATATGATTGTAATTCACCTACAATTTGAGATGTGAAACTGCACATTATGAGGCACATGAAGGTCTTAAAATTATACTTTTGATGCCAACTTTTTTTTTTTTTTTTTGATAACAAATGAATCCAACATCATAAAATACTAATACGTCTATATATACTCATAGGTCCTATATGGTGGATTAATCAATCAGAATCAAAATGTGTCATTTGAAAAATCCTAAACTTAGGTCAAATACTGTAATTAAGGGCCATAGTGTATTGAAATACACTGCCCTCATACATGTAAACAAACAGGTCAAACTGCTCTCTTGACAATGCACCCACAAACAGACAATTTGGCAGATTTTAACATGTTACATGTAAGCACTTACCTGCTGTCCACTGGTCTAATGCAGTCTGTCATAATCGTCTGAACGATGAAGGAGGCTAAAGATTTCTGCAGACTTTCAGAGAGGCGAGGGCACATCAGGGGGAGACAATTCGCCACTAAGCTCCACTGAGCCACAGGTAGTGTTTCAGATGTGATTAAAAAAGGCTAGAAAAAAGAAATGCTTCCTCTATAGATTGAACATTGAATAACTTAAACAGGTTATAACATCACAAATTCTACAGTGGACTGTCACATCAGAAGTTACTGTATATCACTTAGCAGACTGTACATCACAAACTATTGTAAGCCGTACAGCACACACTCAGCCCACAAGCTGTCTTAAGCCATGAAAGTTGTTGAGATTTACCGATTGGTTTCCAGCAATAAAGGTAAATGTAGCTCTCAAGACCTTCATTTTAGTGAGTCTATATGTCTACACGTATACATGTACATGCTTTCCTAACAATGAGATAATTGTAAGGTGAAATACAGATTTTCCAAAACAAAAGCCTTTGATGTCACAACATGCTAACCTGTCCATCCCAAGACTGATGATCAGTAGTTGAAAAGGTCAAGGTCAGCAGGCTCTCTGTCACTGACTGGACACTGAGACTAGTGTTAAGATCTCCATCACGCTGCAAGCACAGTGCTCTTAGCTTCTGAACTTGTAGCTTACACTGGAAGGTCAAGAACACAGGTAAGTCACTCCCAAAGAATTAGTGTCTTTGAAGTTCAGTCTTTTGTGTGGTACTCAATGTTATTTCAATTGCATAAAATGTCTTCTTGTTATAGGCATTATGGAAAATTTCAAGACATACTGTTGCACAATAAAAAGTTACCTAGAATTTCTAAATGCATCTTTTTTTCCTTAATGAGAAAAAAATTACATCAATTCCACTTTAAAATCTCAAACAGATAAATGGCAAACCCTACAACAACAAAAACATGACAGACTCTGTTCTAAACCCCGAAGAGGCATGGCCACCACAGAACTATGAAAATGACTGAAGAGGAACTAAAAAGTACATGTAATTTGTGGTTGTCCCAGAACAAACAAACAAAACAAACAAAAGGCTTACCACCATGTGCTGGCATTTTGCTGCACCTCTCTTCATTATGTTCTGACAAAGCCGACACCATAAGTTAGAAGATAAATAAGGATGAACCAATGAGAAATCAAAAGGAGATGAAGCTGCAGAAAGATGAGGGTCTTTATCTGTGTTTTCTCTCCACTGTTCTCCAGATGTAGTTTCACGAGCCTCCATCAACATGCTAACTTCCCCCCACGTATGGCACAACATCAGAGCGCAATATACCAGGTCCCAGTTCTGAAAACACAGGTGGCATGGGTTAGTGCAGGCATGATCAGACACAACAGAGGCTAGTTTTCTCATCATAACCAAGGCCTAGCACCTGGGTTAACGGCAACTTTCACTGTGTGAAGACTGCTTTCACCAAAAGGGTGTTCAAGAAGTGTTCAAAACCAAGACGATAAAGCTTTTTGGACCAGCTTTGACCAAAATACTGGTAATGTATTACCATATATCAGCTCAGGGGGCCTCCGTGGCTCAGTTGATTAGAGCGCTAGCGCAGCGTAATGACACAAGAGTCTCTCACCAATGCGGCCGCTGTGAGTTCAAGTCCAGCTCATGCTGGCTTCCTCTCCAGCCGTAAGTGGGAAGGTCTGCCAGCAACCTGCGGAAGGTCGTGGGTTTCCCCTGGGCTGCCCGGTTTCCACCCACCATAATGCTGACCGCCGTCGTGTAAGTGAAATATTCTTGAGTACGGCATGAAACACCAATCAAATAAATAAATAAATATCAGCTCAGCATTACAAAGTTATTACAAATGAAATGAGGGAAGTACAAGTATTGTATTACACTGGGAGCTGAAAGACTACAATCAATAATAACATAATGAAAGTTATTTTCACTGAAGAGGCAAAAATGAAATTTTTTTCAATGTGGAGGAGGGTATACAAATAAACATAAAAAAAGGTGAAAATTATCTAAATTTGTGAGAAATGTGGACTGTGCCAGCAATTGTTAACGTTAAAGACATACATGTACATGTATTTACGTGACTGAAAAGCCTTGAACAATAACAACAACACATAAAACATTAAAATCAGACAAAGTAAAAAAGTGGATTTTCAATTTTATTCTTATTCCATCAGTGGATTTTTTAGTGTCGCTCATAAAACACAAAATTACATTGGTGTGGCCTTAGCCTGACAGTGCCTTCATAGTTTAAACTTACCCTAAACAATGCAACAAACCTTTACTAAATATGACGCCTAATCACTTACACACAGGTAAATTTGACACCTAGTCACTTACATGTAGGTAAATTTGACACCTAGTCACTTACATGTAGGTGAATTTGACACCTAGTCACTTACATGTAGGTAAATTTGAAACATAGTCACTTACATGTAGGTAAATTTGACACCTAGTCACGTACATGTAGGTAAATTTGAAACATAGTCACTTACATGTAGGTAAATTTGACACCTAGTCACTTACATGTAGGTAAATTTGAAACATAGTCACTTACATGTAGGTAAATTTGAAACATAGTCACTTACATGTAGGTAAATTCGATGCCTAGTCACTTACATGTAGGTAAATTTGACGCCTATTCTCTTACATGTAGGTAAATTTGAGGCCTAGTCACTAACATGTAGGTAAATTTGACGCCTAGTCACTTATAAGTAGGTAAATTTGACGCCTAGTCACTTATATGTAAATAAATTTGATGCCTAGTCTCTTACATGTAGGTAAATTTGAAACATAGTCACTTACATGTAGGTAAATTTGACACCTAGTCACTTACATGTAGGTAAATTTGACACCTAGTCACTTACATGTAGGTAAATTTGACGCCTAGTCACTTACATGTAGGTAAATTTGACGCCTAGTCACTTACATGTAGGTAAATTTGAAACATAGTCACTTACATGTAGGTAAATTTGAAACATAGTCACTTACATGTAGGTAAATTTGATGCCTAGTCACTTATATGTAGGTAAATTTGACGCCTAGTCACTTACATGTAGGTAAATTTGACGCCTAGTCACTAACATGTAGGTAAATTTGATGCCTAGTCACTTACATGTAGGTAAATTTGACGCCTAGTCACTTACATGTAGGTAAATTTGACGCCTAGTCACTTACATGTAGGTAAATTTGATGCCTAGTCACTTACATGTAGGTAAATTTGATGCCTAGTCACTTATATGTAAGTAAATTTGATGCCTAGTCACTTACATGTAGGTAAATTTGACGCCTAGTCACTTACATGTAGGTAAATTTGAGGCCTAGTCACTAACATGTAGGTAAATTTGACGCCTAGTCACTTACATGTAGGTAAACTTGACGCCTAGTCACTTACATGTAAGTAAATTTGATGCCTAGTTACTTACACGTAGGTAAATTTGACGCTTAGTCACTTACATGTAGTAAAATTTGAGGCCTAGTCACTTACATGTAGGTAAATTTGACGCCTAGTCACTTACATGTAGGTAAATTTGACGCCTAGTCACTTACATGTAGGTAAATTTGACGCCTAGTCACTTACATGTAGGTAAATTTGATGCCTAGTCACATGTAGGTGTATCAACATTAATGTGTGATTAAAAAATGATTTACATCCTCACTGTCTGAGCAATCTGAATGGTTATCTCACAAGTCCACTATAGCCTACTGCCTGTTCTATAGTCTTGAGGTCTGTCAGGTACCCAATGAGGTGTAGTGGTTTGTAGGTACCTGGTGAGGTGTGATGGTTTATCAGGTACCAAGTGAGGTGTGGTGGTTTGTCAGTTGTCCAGTGAGGTGTGGTGGTTTGTCAGGTACCTGGTGAGGTGTGGTAGTTTGTCAGGTACCTGGTGAGATGTGGTGGTCTGTCAGGTACCTGGTGAGATGTGGTGGTTTGTCAGTTGCCTGGTGAAGTGTGGTGGTTTGTCAGGTATCTGATGAGGTGTGGTGGTTTGTCAGGTACCTGGTGAGGTGTGGTAGTTTGTCAGGTACCTGGTGAGAGGTGGTGGTTTGTCAGTTGTCTAGTGAGGTGTGGTGGTTTGTCAGGTACCTGGTGAGGTGTGATGGTTTATCAGGTACCAAGTGAGGTGTGGTGGTTTGTCAGTTGTCCAGTGAGGTGTGGTGGTTTGTCAGGGACCTGGTGAGGTGTGGTAGTTTGTCAGGTACCTGGTGAGAGGTGGTGGTTTGTCAGTTGTCCAGTGAGGTGTGGTGGTTTGTCAGGTACCTGGTGAGGTGTGGTGGTTTATTAGGTACCTGGTGAGGCGTGGTGGTTTGTCAGGTACCTGGTGAGGTGTGGTGGTTTGTCAGGTACCTGGTGAGGTGTGGTGGTTTGTCAGTTGTCCAGTGAGGTGTGGTGGTTTGTCAGGTACCTGGTGAGAGGTGGTGGTTTGTCAGTTGCCCGGTGAGGTGTGGTGGTTTGTCAGTTGCTTGGTGAGGGATGGTGGTTTGTCAGTTATCTGTTGAGGTGTGGTAGTTTGTCAGTAGCTTGGTGAAGGGTGGTAGCTTGGCAATTGATTGGTGAGGGGTGGTAGTTTGTCAGGTATCTGGTGAGGTGTGGTAGTTTGTCAGTTGCTTGGTGAGGGGTGGTGGTTTGTCAGTTATCTGGTAAGGTGTGGTAGTTTGTCAGTTGCTTGGTGAGGGGTAGTAGCTTGGCAATTGCTTGATGAGGGGTGGTAGTTTGTCAGGTATCTGGTAAGGTGTGGTAGTTTGTCAGTTATCTGGTGAGGTGTGGTAGTTTGTCAGTTGCTTGGTGAGGGGTGGTAGCTTGGCAACTGCTTGATGAGGGGTGGTAGTTTGTCAGGTATCTGGTGAGGTGTGGAGGTTGTCAGTTGCCAGAGGTAACTAAACACTGAATACATGTATGGAAAAAAAAACTTTGTTTTTAAAGAAAAACATAATAAAACATTATTTCTTGACCTCTTTGTTTGTTCTTACCCCCTTTACAAATAATTTGTCATGAAATCCTTTTCCATCCTTTGGAAAAATGCTTACCATTGTTTCCGTGGCAACCAGGGTCATTAGCTTTCGCAGAATCTCTTCAGTGGCAGCCATTAGCTGTTTGACTTTTCCCAGGGTCTGGCTGGTTATTGTTTGCTCAGCCACCCTCACATTCCTCAAGAACACAGAGAACAGCTTAGAGGCTGTGTACAGGTGAGTCACATGACCCTCTGCAGAGGCTGGCAACACAAAATACAGGTACAAATATGTTAATACTAGAGGTATCTGAGCACTACAAGAACGTCAAGGTATGTGTAGTCATGTGATATTGCATACAAATCCCTGATTTTGTCCAAATCCCTATATTTCTCAGAAGCAGAATATCTGTGGATATGGTGCCATGTGAGAAGTCATACAGACAGCCATTTATCAACGGTTATCATAAGGTACACTTTATGAGACTTTCAAGTAAGGCTATCACAAAGCACAATAAGATGAATAAATCAGTCCATGCATGTTTTCTTTCCAGGCATTCATAAATGGTATTCACTCACAGCTTAAGAGGGATGGAAGATAATAGTCTGTCAGATCCTGCGTGAAGTGCGCCCACATGTCCAACATCATCCCTGGGGGTAACAACTCTACCTGCTTCCCAAACCTGCAAATATCACCACTAAATTCTCAAAACCAAAAAGATCACCACAAACCCGTGAAACAATGATCACAGGTCATCTAAAAAAAAAAATGACTGTTCAAAAACAGAAATGAAGAAAAATTATGAAAATAAAGAAGGGCTTTTGTGCATTCCAATTTTTTACAATTGTTTTGTTTGGAATAACCTAAAATTACCCCAAAAATAGGTTGGATCGGTAGGTCAACAGATCAAAAATCAGAAGATTTAACAAAACATTACCAGAATTAATAATGACAAAAATAACCCTATCAATTAGAGAATGAGTCCATATCGGAGGATCTGTCAGGATACGCTCAATGAACATACTTTTAATGATAGCGGATTGAAGATTGAATACCTAGGCGGTTAAGTCAACACGGTATCTCTTTATAATGATACAGAAGAACAAACTTCACCAAACCTTTCATCCTGCCAAAATTCCCATCTTTGTACATGCATATACATGGATTTTTTTTTTTTTTTTTGATTGGTGTTTTACGCCGTACTCAAGAATATTTCACTTATACGACGGCGGCCAGCATTATGGTGGGTGGAAACCGGGCAGATTCCGGCGGAAACCCACGACCATCCGCAGGTTGCTGGCAGACCTTCCCACGTACGGCCGGAGAGAAAGCCAGCATGAGCTTGCATATACATGGAGAAACATTGAAAACTTTTGGCCAATGTCAGCATTCTGACATCCTGGATTACTATGAAAGAATATTTGACCACTCACACTTGCAGCAGAGAAGCCTGACAGACAGCACCCACAGCAATGTCAGGGACAGAATGAAGCAGAGACAAGACCTTCTCCAACCAGCGAGGTAACTGACGTAACTGGACGTACGTACTGACCAGCTCGCACAGAAAGTCCGCACATCTTGACCGAACACCACTGTCAAACTGAAAGAAAAAAAAATAATAAAGACAATACCCATCAATATTACACAATTGATTCGTGACAACAAAGCCTAAGATATTCTTCAAAATTTGCATGTTTAGTACACATACATGTTTACCAGTAATAACCCCTGAGCTTTATTCTACTTTCTATTTTATTCCAATCCTACAAAAACCAATTAGTATATTAATATAATGACCCAGGATCCTCTCACCAATGCGGTCGCTGTGAATTCAAGTCCAGCTCATGCTGGCTTCCTCTCAGGTCATAAGTGGGAATGTCAGTCGGCAAACTGGCGTATGATCGTGGGTTTCCACCAGGCTCTGCCCAGTTTCCTCCCACCGTAATGCTGGCCGCTGTCGTATAAGTGAAATATTCTTGAGTACAGCATAAAACACCAATCAAATAAATAAATAAATAAATACTACCAGTGTGACTAGAGACTACAACATACAAGAAACCTTGGACACACATGCCTGTATATCAGAACAATTCAATACCTGCCCTCTAAACTAATCCAAAAAATGAATTTTGTGAGGCAAATAAAGGCCACATGATATAACTTAAATTTCCTAACTTTCGAACAAAACTCAAAGCATCTTTCTGACATCAACATAGTTCTCCGAATCAGGAAAAATGGCTCACTCTTTAGGTCATTTACGAGACTTTTATCATTGGTGCCTAATATCATATCCCACAGGTTACCTAACTATCTGAACTCACGTGGTCATCCACTGACCAGCACAGACGGAGTACGACCTTGACCTTGGGCTCCAGGATGGCATGGTTCATTTGTAGCAGAATGATGAGACAGTCAAATAAGGATTCACAAGGGCTGTAATGAAAACCATATCAGATACAAATCATACAAGTTCTGTTTATATGTAGTATGGATTCCTAAGACTCCTAAGCTTCCATTCTGGTTTAGTGTTAACCATTATGAAACGATTCTCTCTGATTCTTCACATCGTTTGTTGAGAGACAGAGAGAGCAACACAGGCAGACAAACGGGTAAACAGACAAGACAGAGAGAGACAAATAGGTAAGACAGAGACAGACAGACTGACAAATAGCTAAGACAGAAAAAGACAGACAGAGAAACAGCAATAGAGACAGACGGACAGTCTACCACACAAACAGACAGCCAGACATCGTGAACATGATCTACCGGGATAAAAGGTTGTGGGTCCCACAATCCTCTTTACGGATGTATCACAAGAATCTTCATTTATTTTCAGCCTTCCGAAAGTTTGAAAAGTACATGTACTTGTGGGTGGGATGTGGTAGGTTTTCAAAGATGATCTTTATCGGAGGAAGTATGTATGACAGCCATAAGAGAACAGTGGGCTGCATCATCGGAGGTATTTATGAACAATATGAGAATAAGCGTTATATGTATCTTTACAATGTCAACGTTATCATTTAAACACCATCCAACATGAGTTTATTTCTTTATTCCACTTGTGCAATGGGAGCCAGCATTATGATGAGAGCTAGAAAACTGGATCCAACATTAGTATTCAATTATTTATTTTCATGGAATGTATCCGTCTTCGTTGGCACAGCGCATACCTCTGATTTAAAAGTTTATCAATGACCCCCCTGTAGAACCTCAGCTGGTGACCTCCTCCTACACTGTCCTGTGCAACGTTATACACGTCCGTCACCTGGGTGACTCTCAGTAACTCCTTCAGGCAGACTAGGAACTGGGTGTCAAGGGAATCAGAAGTCTCCTGGGGAATTAGCACATCAGTCAACCAAACCAGAAGGTGATGTCCAGTACTCTTGAGACTAAGGGGGGAAAGCAAAGAACACGTGTACAGATTATGAACAAAAAAGGACTGACTGTCGTTACTGTGATTAATCATTTATATTACTTTATATTCATAGTCAAGGAATTGCTCAGTGCTACACTACGAGGAAACAAGTGAAACATGTCCCACTCCAGGGTACCGTTTTACATGTCCCACTCCAGGGTATTAAACCCATAATTCAGGCTTGTAACAGGAGGAAATTAGAGAGCCTTGTGAGGTGTCTGATGTCAGGTGTCTGGCGTGAGGTGCCGGGCACGTGGTGCCTGGAGTGGGGTGTCTGGTATGAGGTGTCTGATGTGAGATGCCTGGCGTAATGTGCCTGGCATGTGAGGCTTGGCGTGGGATGCCTGTTGTATGTGCCTAGTGTGGGGTGCCCTGTGTGGGGTGTATAGTATGAGGTGCCTGGAATGGGGTGTCTGGTATGAGGTGTCTGATGTGAGGTGCCTGATAAGTGGTGCTTGGCATGGGATGCCTGGTGTGGGGTGCCTGGTATGAGGTGCCAGATGTGAGGTGCTTGGTGTGGGTGCCTAATGTGAGGTGCCTGGTGTGAGGTGCCTGGTATGAGGTGCCTTTTTTGAGGTGTCAGATGTGAGGTGCCTGGTGTGGGGGGCATGGTATGAGGTGCCTGGTATGAGGTGCCAGATGTGAGGTTCCTGGTGTGGGGTGCCCGGTATGAGGTGCTTGCTGCTGGGTGCCTGGTATATGGGGTGCCTGAGGTAAAGTGACTAATGTGAGGCACCTGGTCTGAGGCGCTGCTGATGAAAAGGCACGAGCATTGCCAATGACAGCTTGGTTTGAACAATCAACCTCCCCTCAAAGGACATTAAGGTATTTATTTAGTTAAAATAAAACATGTCAGGTTCAAGAATACTTCACTTGTGCTAGAACCAGAATAAAGTTGTTTTTCCCAATGAGAATGATGACTTTCAAAATAAGAACAAATGGTAAACAGACATTTTTTAAATCAGCTGAAACAAACAGTTGTAAATTAAAAAAAAAAAACACATAGGTCTCATACAATAATCTTTAAAACATCATTACAGTTGTTCCTGTACAATAACCATGATAACCTCCAAAAATATCTTTTAAATAATTAACTAAAGAATCTCCAACAATGCTGTTAAAACTATTGAACGCACAGACAAATGTCACATTTGAGACAAAGCGCCCCCATTGAAAACAAAATTATATTTTGGTTAGCTGAACCTAGTTTGTCCATCAGACACACACAGCAGAGCTCTAGGTATGTTGCCTCATACACAAAGCCTGCCTAGAGTGCAGCTGTCCAATTATTTCACCCAGAAGGCAATATACATTCAGAGGAACGAAACAGAAAAATCTTTGTAGGATGCACTGTTGGAAATGACAGCTCTAACTAAAGCACCAAAATAGATATTATATATATATATACATATATATATATATACATATATATATATATATATATATATATATATATATATATATATATATATAACTGATGGATAATCTGAACAATTAGAGTCTGGATAATAAACAGACACACATGTACCTGCTCTCCTTGATAAAACTCTGGTAGAAGTCTGGCAGATATTGCACAAGGGCATTCTGAATACGATCAGGTGGAATGGACGGAAAGTTAACCTACAATGAAGAGAAGGGAAATACATAAATGACACGCACTCACATCAGAAAACAACTGTTCAAATTTCATGATGGTCACATTCTAGGCCAAATCCAGGATGTCTGACACACAGTTGGTATGTACATGTAGTATCACATTGTCAGTGTGTAGAGTACCCTGGTAATACTGGTATATCCCTATTAGGACAAAATCCACGAGGGAAACATTCATGCCCAAATGTAAAATTCATTTATCTGTTTATTGAACTTAAGTTTGTGTCTTAAAACACACGACCACCTGCATGCTGCTACTAAAGCGCAATGTGTCTGTTATATAGGTGGCACTAACAAATTTAATCAATCAATCAAACTCTACTTTTGCTGTCTTAAACCACTGATCATAGTGTTAGAAAGCAAGTATTTGCAGACAAGGTGGATGGGGAATCCCCCTACAGGAAGAGTATTCCCCTAGTTTCTCCAAAGGGACCACCAACAATTAACGTACCTTGCCTTGTAGTCCGGTCCTAAGCTGAGACAGCAAATGCTGCAGCAGTTTGGGAGGAGCAGATCTGCCCTGGTCAGCTTTCACAAGATAGAACCTGTACAGCTCTAAGTGCTCCCTTAAAAATATATAAAACATGTACATGTACTACATATGCATCCTGAACTTCACTGTATCAGTAAATGATAGAAGAGGCTAGATTTCAAGCCAGAAAATATAAATGTAATAGTGTATTTACCATTAGTTACTTTTCTCATTTTTTGTTCAATATATGAACCTCTCTCTCACTGTTTGTGGGGCCTTGATGTCTATGAGTGGTCAATATTGCTTGTGCCACCGTTCACACAGTTCAGCATTTGTGGAAGACCATTTGTTTCAACCAATATATTCATCAGTAACTTGCCAAACGCAATGTCACTTTCCTTGCCCTGTTATAATCACCACCATCTTATCAGAGATAAATTCTTGAACATGGCATTAAAACAACATTCAAATAAATAAATTCCCTAAACTATTAAAATGAACTGCCTCTACCCAAAACCACATGCGCTTGATTGGTGTGTACAGCAGTATGCAAAAGTCCCTCTACCTGTTAACAAAATGTGTATTTGCAAGAATACTGTACATGTAATTCCTTACCTATGAAAGAAAGCCTGTGACAACACTTCCTTCAGTTTCAGACATAGAGCCTGATCTTTGCTGGAACTGAGCTTATGCAGCAGCACAGAGACAGGGATCAATAATCGCTCACTCACAGACTGTAATACCTGATAAAGGGGTACAAACTGAGCAGTTGATAGACGTGGTCACATTTAGCAATGATCTACCATACATCATATCAGTTTACATCAGACATTCAAATCAGCTACTTAATTTAGACAGTATTAACTGAGATAACATAACACATCAGGTTTACACACGCACGTCTGAGCTGATTCTTCCCAAATTCGGGAGAAGACTGGACTAATCTAAGTGCAGCTTAAACATTAAAAACACAGAGGCATGTGAAGTAGCCTGACAGCATGGTCCATGGTCTATAGTTGTGGTCTGAACCAACAAGCTTTGTGTTTCAAGTCACACTTCTACTGCTAGAATAAAGGCAAATTTCCCAACAGTGTTGCTCCGTCACAAATAGTGGCATGCTACGTTCAGGCTAAAGTGTGACCATGTTTACCAGCTGGTGATTTGAACCGGTGATCTCTGCATATTCGAGTTCACACTTTCAATACACAAAAGGGAAATTCCCTTAAGCCTAAAGGCATTATAATCTGTATTAATCTTACAGATGGCAGCAAGTACAAAGGAGAAAGGAAACAATCATCGTTGACACTAAAAACTGCATCTGAAAATAGCTTTTATTTAAAAAAACAAAAATTATTGAATAGGGTTAGCAGGCCTTGAAATATAAGGAGCGCGATCGCGCTCGCGCTCCTACGCGCACCTAAACTCATTTTGGGGAGCTCTATAAATCGCACGCCAGCCGCCGTGACAGGTGTTGAAGGTGACAATCGTTGCCTCTGCAAGGCGAAAGGGAACGGCATGTGTACTGGTTAAGTGCACCGTACAGAACGTTCACGCTCTAGTCTTCAACAGGATGTCTTCCGTGAAGCTAAAAACCTTCCTTGCATGGCCAACAGGAAATGTGATAGGCTACAAAACGAGTAGCGAGGATGGACTGACGCAAGTGACTGAGGTGTGGTGCAAAACCTGCGCTGCTCACGAGGCGCAGTTGGTACCCAAGCTCCGTGGAAGAGCTGTCGCTGACTTCATGAAGTATACAACGGGAACCAGCTTTATTACAAAACACACCGTCATGCGGCACCTTGAATCTAAAGTGCATCATATGGGTGTCGAACTTGAAAAGTTGGCTGAGACTGCTTTAGGTCAGGCACTGAAGACTGGTCAGAAACGCCTCGAAGATGAAACTTATCAGAAACTTTCTCATATCTTTTGGAATTATATGCTGTTATTTTTTTTATTATTATTATTTTTTTTCACAGCATTCAATGACAATTCTGACAATGACACTTCTGACTTGTGCTGTCTTCTGGTATTGAATTTACCCTCATTAAGACACCTGTTATCCACCCATGACCATGCAGGCCCTCAGTAAAATAGTCCAGGTCAAAGCCATTTAACTTACCAAAACTATGGCAGCCATGTTTATATAGATTTTCAGTTTTTGTATATTTTATGAAATAGCTCTCCTAAAGTAATTTAGGAGGACTATTTCCAGGAGAGCTTTTCACACTCCTTGCTGAAATAAGGAGGACTGAAAATAGCACTCCTGGGATTTTCAAACGACGAGGCCTGGGTTAGAATTCCATGGTAGACTTTATTAACTACTGTAATTCTTCAACTTTTTCGCATGTTTACAAGGTGTTTTTATTTAACCATATTCTGAAGGCAATATTGGGTGAAGACTGGTAAAACTATACTTTTCTGAAGTTAATCCAGCCAATGTAGTTTTGTCTCCAAAATCAAATAAAATATGTGCACAAATTGCAACAAAAGTTACTCTTTCATATGCGAAAATGGTTGAGGAATTATGGTACATCAATATTGTTGGGGAAAATGACCTGTTTTTGATTAGAGTTGGCATTCTGAGCTCGTCTGTAGTGATGTGTCAACTTGTTAACGAGGTCCAGGGTTTGGGAGGGGTCTAGAGAATCACTGCTCCTTGGGTAACCAGCCACAGTCAGCCATAGTGAATACAGCTGAGCCTTGAAAACAAACAAACTCAAAAACAGAGTTCAACATTTTTCACACAATAAATTCTGCTTAAATTCATTGTAGTCCTCTATGGAAGATGGTTAAAAAACTTGGCTAGGTCTAAAATATAACTCAATGTTGTTAGAGGTTAGCCTCAGTGAGCAAATAATTGTAGCATAAACTACAACGATCTTCAACCAATAACGTAATAAACCAGTGTATCTTCCAGTGTATCCTCCAGTGTATCGTTCAGTGTATCCTCTAGTGTATCGTTCAGTGTATCCTCGAGTGTATCGTTCAGTGTATCCTCGAGTGTATCGTTCAGTGTATCCTCGAGTGTATCGTTCAGTGTATTGTTCAGTTGCCCCACTTGCTGATGCAGCATTTACACTACTGAACGAAGGCAGGAAAATCCATGAGGACTGACAACGAGGAGGAGGGCTGTTAATGTATATTAGAACCTAACTGGGTCAACATGCAGCAAGTAAATGTTCTTCAGGAAGGATTATTCTTGCCAAAGCTTACCAAATTATCATATCTGGAGGTGAAGACATGCCTTAGCGCTGGTGACCCCACCACAGACTGACAGCAGTTCAACACAGAGGTCAGTGCTGCCCTTTCCGATGAAACACGCTCACTTGACAACAGCACATCACAAACTGCCTGAAAACATGAAGAGAACCTACAGTTACTCTGAATTCTGGTAACCCTTAAGTATTTCACTCAAAACATCAGTATCAAACATGATGTCAAAGCTTGTGAGAGGCTCATAGACTTGTTGCAAACACAAACAACGGAAGCAGGCGGAAAACGGATTTTCAGACCTTTCTGATTTAGTCTATTACTCTTTACTTAGAAGGATTTAAACTAAAATACAACACTGAAGTTTTATGTTTAGACAGGTAGAAAGGAGAAAACAAGTACTGCCCTAAAACCACTGGATCCTGTTACTGGTATATGCCGAATGAAAAAAAAGTAAGTGAATATTTGTTCTCACCTGGCAAAAAGAGTTCTTTATGACAACTGCATGAGCAGGGGAGTGAAGTCTGGGGGACTGTAAGATTTGGGCTAGGCATCTCCACACTTCCTCAACCTCATCATCACTCAGTTTTAACCTAAAAATAACACACACTAGAGGAACCATCCTGTCAAATACACACTTGATCACAGAAACAAGAAAATGCATACCACCATCTAAAATTATGACTAGTTGAACATTTGTTAATTCATTCATTCCATTGCCGTTCAATGCAATATTCAAGAATGTTGCATTTATACAAGTCAATGGCAGTCAGTTTTATAGGTGGAAGAAACCAAAGTGCCCAGGATGAACCACAGACCTTTGGCAAGTTACTTATCAACATTCACACATGTAATGTACAGCTATGCACACAAAATTGATGGCAGTGGTCTTCAGAAAATGTTTTCTAAACTGCGCTAATAGCTACACAAGCGCTGTCCACTACTCACAGAACCTTGAACCTTTCATCACAGAGCCTTGAACACTGAAAGCTGAGGATAAATGAATGTTTGGGTTTTAACGTCATACTTAACAACTTTTCAGTCATATGACAACCAGGAATCATTAGGTGTGTGCACATATATTCTTGTTTTCTTGTGGCAAGGCGAGTCCATGCTGCCAAAGTGCTGCTGCCACTGTAGTATCATGCCGCAGACACCAGACATGACACCCCACCTAGTCACATTATACTGACACCTGGCCAACCAGTCCTGTTTCCTTGCTCTAACCTCTCAGTACTGAGCACCAAGCGAGGCAGCAACAAGTACAATTCTGGTACTTGTCTTTGGTATGACCTGACACAGGTTTGATCCTGAGTCTCTCGACTTCAAGGCGAATGCTCTAACCATTTAGGCCACCAAAGCAATTGGCCAGGTTTGAGTCTGCATCTTAACTGTGTGTCCTAGTGATTGAAAGGCCAACACCTTTATAACGACCCAGCCACTGCAAGTTCCAAAAGATGTTTCATTTTGTTACATGTTGAGTGACAAGTCAGTAACAAGGGCTAATTATTTTTTGACACAATTAGTTCATTTTTCACATGAGATTCAGATTTAACTATTTTTACACAATATATTTACACCTATAATTTGTTGGGGGATTCTTCTTTTTTACCTTTTCCTTATTAACAATTAGTCAGTAATGATGTCTATAATTATCTTCTCTTTGTTAGGCAGGTACACATTGTCAGTTACCCAACAATACTTCACTAGCTTCAGTTTATCTGAGATGGCGGTATGTCTATCCTTTAGTCTCTGTACAATCCTGTAAATGGAACCAGACACAAATTTAAAATAGCATTCAATGATTGAATATATTGGCTGATTCACATTTTCAGATTTTTCTGAACTCTTTCCATATAAATAAATGACTTTGCTAGTATGGCGATGTTTTGCTTCATTTGCTTCATTGGTGGCAAAGGTAGAGGGTACGCTTGACTGACCTGGACTTAAATGACCCATGAGCCTCTCACCAAAGAGGTTGTTGTGAGTTCAAGTCCAGCTCATGCTGGCTTCCTCTCTTGACATGTGAGGGAAGGTTTTCTAGCAACCTGCAGATGGTCATGGGTTTTTCCTGTGCTTTGACTCAAACTACTTCCTGTCGTCGTATAAGTGAAATACCTGTAACCTTGAGTACAACACCAATGGAACAAATAAATCAAGAATAACTTGAAAATAAAATGTAAAGCTGTTGTAAAGCAGAAGCTGCTGTCTGCAGTTTGTCGTTGATCTGCTTCGCAAATGCTCAGTGTAAAAGCAGATGACCGGTTGTATGGACTAGGTCGATGCTTCTGAGATTTCTTTTCCCACAGGTTCTTCACTCTATGACACGACAGCAGTTTGTCGTTGATCTGCTTCGCAATGCTCAGTGTAAAAAGCAGATGACGGTTGTATGGACTAGGTCGATGCTTCTGAGATTTCTTTTCCCACAGGTTCTTCACTCTATGACACGACAGCAACCTCATCTTACCTCCCCCCACCCCCATCCTTCAAAGTATGCACAACTAAATTAAAGAAAGAGTGTCTACCATTGGCTCTGGGAAACTGGGAGATTTTATCATTGATAAACGAAATGTGGCACTCGGGTAATGCGGATTCCAATAGTATACCACGTGGGTAAACGATTTCATACACACAGTTAAAGATGTCCATAAAATAAATGTCACCTTCTATTCGTCGTCGTCACAAACCACAGCTTCCGCCATAACCAAACAAAATACCATTCATCACAACGAAAAAACAATTAAAAAAAACATAAATGAAACTTACCGCTGTAGACTTTTGCCATCTTTGCTTTCTCCCCTTAAATAACGAAAGAACTCACAAGGGGAAATAACTTTTGCAAACTAAAATCCCCGGCTTGGATAGCACCATGGGCCAAGCCTCATTTTTCAAGAAGTGGGGGTCCAAATCTGCATGCCTATCCCCTTTATTGAAATTGTTTATTTTCAGTTCTTTTACGACACACTTTAAAAGACGGTCATCTGTGGTTGTCATATTGAGAGCACTGGGACCAGCGTTTAAAGTCAACTCGGGCACTTAACGTTATACTCGGAATCCCGACTTCTAAACTTTTAAACGTTTTTCTGTTTTTTTCTTTTAGTGCACATTTACACATCCAAACTCTAGACGCCATGTCTACAATTAACTTTGAATGGTTCTGACGGCAGTACGAGCTTGGAATCTCGCTTCTACATGTCCTCGCTCTTTCGTGTAGTTTATCAGTTATGGATGACGCCTCGAAAGGGCGAAACAAAAGTACCACACTTAAAAGCGAGGGGAAAAGAAAGAAAGAGCTTGTACCAAACAAAAGCTCTTTAAGCGTCCAGTAATGCCTAATATAATCTATGCCGTGTTGATGACACTATAAGATGCAAACGGTCACTACATATTCTAGTATCAAGTCCCCTCCAGAGTCATATATAATTGCTCTAGCATAGCCAAAAATACTGTGTTGTCATTACATAACTTGTACTATACGCTCACAAAAAACAGAAGCCAATTTATATAATATAAAACACTTCACAACTATGCATCCGTTGGGAAATGGTTACACCTATAATTGCTGGTGAATCATAGATATATATTTACAAAGCAAAGCACCATAGATCTTCCACCCTAGATGATCAGCATTAGTTAATGGATGATATGCTAAGCCCCTTTGTATTATTGTAATTGATTACATGTATGTGATTGTATATCAAATGTTATAACACAGAATTTTGAGTAATTCTAATTGATTGATGTCTAATAAATTGCAACTGATATGACAGCATTTTTTGTTTAGCTACTTAATTCTGCTTTAGCCATGGTGCTCTGGGGCATGCGCAATGTTACTTTTTAAGGATATACATGACCAGTAAAATAAAACCCTCAGTGAGGTAAACTGACAAGAGGTCAGACTTCATCGGTAATAGGGCTGACCACCTTCCAATTATCATACCGTCATTACTGTCGGTGTTTTAGATTAATTCAACTTGTCCTGGGGCTACGGGATGTATAAACATGGCGCAGTTTAGTATCCCCGCTGTATTTACTTGTTCAGTTGTTGTGAAAGCGTGACAGAGGTATTTTCACACTTTTCACTATTTTATAGCAGGAGTTTGTGTATAATACAAATATGGACCTTTCAATGTTCAAACATTAGGTATTACAGACTACGAACTGGATTTGACCTGGATTAGGGGGTCTCCGTGGCCGAGGGGGTTAGTACGCCATGCGGCGCAGTGACCCAGGAGCCTACCACCAATGCAGTCGCTGGGAGTTCAAGACCAGCTCATGCTGACTTCCTCTCCGGCCGTACGTGGGAAGGTCTGCCAGCAGCACCGGGCTTCCCCGTAGGCCTACCCGGTTTCCTCCCACCATATGCACTAAATGCTCCTGAGTATGACGTAAAACACCAATCGGATAAATAAATAAATATTTTACCAACTGACGGACTAAACTGAGAATTGGATACTTCGTTTACTGTATTTATACCATATATTTTGAACATATTTTGTTTTCATATTTTTAACACACACTACTTTTAGGACAATCACATGTAATAAAGAAATAAAACATAGTTTGCCATGTTCAAGTCACCTAAATAATGCAGAGCAGACGGGACTTGTCCACTGTTTAAGAACCACGGGCTGCTGGTGATTTTTTAAATTTCTGTTCTAATATACCATTATGAAATAATGCCAGTGGAATGGGTGGGAAATAAATCAACCAATCAGAGCGAGACACGTGGCAGCTATTGACCACTAAATGCACATTTTCTGCCAGAACCGCTCCATGTCAGTTCGAACTCATGACAGTTTTGCGACGACAGAGGAATGATGCTTTTAAGGAATCGAAATCAAAGTAATAAAAAAAAAACTGTCAGAAGTGAAAGATTTGTTTGGTGGAGAAAATTGTAGATTAAGTTGAAGCTGAAATGGAAGATGCGTCCTGAAATAGTAGCTTTGCCGAGAATTTGATGACGATGTGGCGCCGATTTAGGCAGACTCAAGCCTACAACTTCTTCAACTCTATGGTAGCTATGGAGCGACTGGGAGGAAACAACGCTAGAGTGTAAAACACTGCTCAAAGAGCGGCGTTGTTCTTCAGGCGGCCTCCGTATGCAACTCTTCAGAATATAGTCTTTCCAGAGGTCAGTCACGGACATTATCGGATGTATTCCATCACCAGCGTGACTCCGAACTGTAGCTGCAGTCGCGCGGAGACAGTGGTTTGTGAACCGCCGACTGAGTCCAGTATCACGGGCGTTGTCTGCCATCATCGAGCAGGAGATGTTCACCCCAATTACTTGTTTGCAATACCAGCAATCTGCCGCTTTTTGAGGGGGTCACTAGTAAGAGGACGTTGTAAAGACGCATCGTTGCCTATGTTGCGCTTATCCAGCTATAGCACCTGGATGTTTGTTGTTGTTGCCTGTCAAATTATATGTAAGTTCATTTCTGCCTTTGCCCATGGAAAATGTGAGCTGTAAAAGTTTGAAGAAAACAGACGTTCTGATAGCACAATCCAGTCCCTCTATTTTATCAGTGAAATGGAACCGTCCCAGCGTGAGTGACGACGGTGGCAACCGTGTATAGATTGCCAGTTTGAGCACACTTCGCTCACCATTGCTTTTAGTGTTAAAGTTTTAGGAGGTATGTTAGAATATCAATTTGAGCACACTTCGCTCACCATTGCTTTTTCTATTGAGTTTTTGGAGGTATGTCAGAATATCAATTTGAGCACACTTTGCTTTTTGTGTTGAAGTTTTTGGAGGCATGTTAGAATATCAATTTGAGCACACTTTGCTCACCAGTACTTTGAGTGTTGACGTTTTTGGAGGTATGTTAGAATATCAATTTGAGCACACTTTTCTCACCATTGCTGTTAGTGTTGAAGTCTTTGGAAGTATATTAGAATATCACTTTTTTAAGCACACTTCGCTCACCATTGCCTTTTGTTTTAAGGTTTTTGGAGGTATGTTAGAATATCAATTTGAGCACACTTCGCTCACCATTGCTTTTAGTGTGTTGAAGTTTTTGGAGGTATGTCAGAATATCCATTTGAGCACACTTTGCTCACCATTACTTCGAGTGTTGAAGTTGTTGGAGGTATGTCAGAATATCCATTTAAGTGCATTTCGCTCACCGTTGCTTTTGTATTAAGGTTTTTGGAGGTGTGTTCAATCAATTTGAGCACACTTTGCTCATAATTGCTTTTAGTAATGAATTTTTTGGTGGTATGTTAGAATATCAATTTGAGCACACTTCGCTCACCATTACATTTAGTGTTGAAGTTTTTGGAGGTATGTCAGAATATCAATTTGAGCACACTTTGCTAACCATTGCTTTTTGTATTAATGTTTTTGGAGGTATGTTAGAATTAATCGTTACTCATTGTTGAAACAACTTTACAATTTTCACGTTCGGACATTTCTTACAACTGTTTGTCTGCCAAGAAAAACTGGTGCAAGAATATGTAATTTTGTTAGATTTACATGTGAAAGCATCTTCTATTAAGTTAATGCAGTAGTAATTAATGTAAACACACACCGTGCAAAATATTACGCTAACAAAATTTATTGAAATGAATACACAAGCGGTTCACACATGGGCAGTAAGTTAGAAAATTATAACCTACACTGTAAGGCTTCTGCCATTTTTGCCGGATCATACGCCGACCTTGGGCCAAGGGTGAGCAAATTTGATATCACTATCGGCGTACATTATGCGGGTAATGGTCGGATCATGATAATCGGCGTATGATTTCATATAATTAGTTTCAGTTTAGACTTTACTTAGTTTCACTTTCCACAGAACTCCCTTTCAAACCCAATAAAAGGGTGCTAGTTTAGTCTTAAAGGCAATACAAATTTTGAAATTGCGTAAGTCTGTCCCATGCCCTATGGCTGTGTGCTTTCTCTCACTTCCGAGCTTGAATGAAGCTTGCATGTAGGAGGTCCACAAGCTAAGATATAAGATTCATTTTCATCACACAGCTCCACGCATTACACACAGCGTTTGTCAAAAATAAGGCACGGTGGCCTTTATATCTTCTGCAGCCTGATTGGCTTAGCAATGAACAAAAGTTTAAAGATTATAAAATAACCGAGAACAAACAGTGTTTTCACTAGAAGAGTACAAAAATGCGGTGTTTGGTGAAAAGGTAGGGATGGGTGGATGTTGGGGTAGTTTTCGTTATCGTTCAAAGGAAACCTCGGTGCTTCTTAGATCTTTTTGCTTCAGTTCAAACCAAAATGCGCTACATGAGCACCAAGTACGAGTTACAAAACCTAGAGGCTTGTAGGTGTAGTATTCCCCTTACAGGCTTGTCCTTTTTGAAGCATTGATAGTTGACCATGTGCACTAAGCCTCTTTGGAAATGAGTAAATCCAACTGTTTGGCCCCTGTAATGGGCGCTTTATCCAGAACGTCCACCTTGAGAGCCTTCAGTCTGGAATACCGCAGAGTAAGGGCGATAACTACACTGACTACAAGAACTCCGAGGACAGTGCCAATCATCACACCCACAAGAAATTCAGAGGGCTCATCATGAGACACTGTAAATAACAATTAAAACAAGCATTATGGATGTATTAGAATAAAATACTAACGTAAATTGGCAATACGTTGGATATCACCGCTTACGTTCAACAACTGTCGTTCTCGCTCTGGTTTTACTCTCCATGCAGGTGAAAGGCAAGGAACTTAACCTTGATTCAAGTAAACTACTTCCAAAGCACAAGCTTCCTTGACCTCTAACTTGTCATGAAGCCATGCACCAAGTTACATTTGATAACAACAACGCGTTTGGTAAACAGACAGACTGACAAACTGACGGACATGGTGTAGACTTTTAGTCGTGCCGCGGATAACAACAGTGGACTAATAATTGCAAGATACGATTTGACATAACTGTAAATGTATAATAAAATTCCTCATAGACAAGTGATTTTTTTTATGAAAAATGCAATATTAGGCACAGCCGAAATATTCTGACAATATGTGTAATTAGTTACCGTCAACAGTATCAAACACTGAAAGAGATCCATTCCCTGAAATTAGAAAATCCATCATACTCAATAACGTTGTACTCTGGGACAACGGCAGAATATATATTTACCTTTGATTGTTTGTTAGCGCCAGCGAAAGATGAAAGGCGAGAATTTGTTGCACATGTATTACAAAATATACAAGGATTTAGGTAACACTTTTTCAGCTTAGTCTTTCCTTAATGCCCAAGTTGATGGATTTCAAATATTCTTCAATTATAATGCTTTAATAAATAAAATGACAGCTGGAGCTCGAAATTGGAATAGTATTTCTCACACGCCTTACCTGATGTGACAGAAAGCTGGTTTTCAAACACGGCAAAGGCTGTGAGGTGAGAGGACGAGCACTGGACGATCGAGTCGTCTGTCTGTGACGTTTTCACTCCGACATCGGACCAAACTGAGCCAGTCCAGTAACGACACGTCACCTCAGACTGGACACGTGACTTCATAGGAAATCTCATCACGACGGGTTCATCGAGATTCTTCACATCTTGAACTGATCCTGGTTAACAAGTAATATCCAATTGGCTATGTTTTTGCCCGTAATTTTCGTGAAGCAAAAACTGAAAACGTCTTACATTTTTTCTTCTTTTAAACACAACAATAATAAATTGGTCTTCTGAAAAGGTATTCAATTTTTCTTATGAACTTTTACAGATTCGTAAGTGAATTCGCCCTATATCTTATCTGTGTTAATCTCCTTACACTTGAGAAAGCTTGGGAGCCGTTATAGCTTTGTCTTTCATTTTAGCTTGATCAGAAAAAAAAACACTTACGCCCTTTCATCTCCATATGTAGTTTAACAGATAAGCATTTGGGAAAGGTGAAGGAGAGAAGTTATCTTACTTCCAGAGACTGACAATTTCGCTCGTTTTATTTAAAGTACACATAGCAATAAATGCTTTATTGTATTCCTACCACAGTCAAAATCTTACCACACTAAATGGAAAGGAAATGAAACATGTAGCGTTTTAATACATCTTACGAGAAGACCATTCACTAATATCGTGTGTCACAAGAGGGAAGTTCTTCAATAATATATCAGGTCTGTGGTTCACTCCGGAAACCACGATTTCCTATAGCTCCACCCATAAAACCGATCGTCATCGTATTATAAGTCAAAAACATTTGGTGTATGGCGTTAAACAACATTAAAATAAATAAATCTTACGAGACATTGTAATTCTCATTTATCATGGAATAGGAAAATGTTAAAATAGTTACCTGATAGTTCTTTAGCAAAGTATAGTCATACCGTAATAAGAAAAGTACCTGTGTGTGGATTACGCAGCTGAATATCGACAATGCCGGAGATCCGGGAATAGCCGAGTGAATCTGATCCGGAGAATGGATCCTGAGTTTGATTGTAATGAACAAAACGAACGATGACGCCATTACAGTTAGTTTTGTCTCCACAGTCCCAGTCCCTGTAACTAAAGAGATCCACAAACAAAAATATTAAGGAATGTACTGAAATCTTGCTGTCTGGAAACAACTTCGTTCCACATTCGAAATAATCACCGAGCCTAATTTGCATATAAATATCGACGTTATTCTGATTTCGTGACTCCACCCTTTTTAAACTGAAATGTTGCATATAACTTTAATGATCGTCGATCATTACACGAGCCACCGTTTTAAAACACTCACATTTCACAGCATTTAAGATTTTGTATCACTTTAACACTTAAAAAAATCCGTGAGTGAGTGAGTGCTTAGGCTTCACAGGTTGATGGTTTTCTTACCTGGATTCGAGTCCTGCACCAAAATCAACTGTCACTCCAGCGTCATCAGATGTTGATAAGTTAGCGCCTAGGAGAGTATGAAGAGCTCGGATGTGTCCGAGATTGGACTCTCCCAACTCTAGTGTCTGTCCCGGTCTCATAGGACCAATGCCTGTCGTCTGCAACAGTCTCTGGTTGATAGTCACGTGTTCCACCTCAGACAAACCAGGTCTGATCTGTTCTAGTCTCTTGTTGATCTTCACGTAGACGTCATAGGGAAGAGAAACACTGTTAGCTTCGTACCTGTCGATAAGCTGAAACAAAGGATCACGAGAGTTATGGCAAACAAACTTTCATGAAACCAAAATAAGAACTAGCATCGAGAGCAAACTCATCAACAGAAGTTTGATAGGATGTAAAGGTGATGAAACTCTGCTTACAAGTTTTAAAAGATGGTAGTCGCTTATACTGGCTGTTTATGCTTACCTGTGTATAAACATTACGATTGTCCTTAGGACTACCGAGTTCATCCGGCTCGAGAACATCCAGCTGATCTACCAAGACTGAGAGAGCCGACTCTGAAGGTCGAGAAGTCAATGTCCTGTTCACCAGCCTCTTTACAAGGCCCAATTCGATGTCAAGGTCGTTCGTCCAGAATTCTCTAGCCGTGTGAAGAAAACTGGCCAGATTCACCACTGCTCCAACAAAGCTACCTAAAGACAAATTGTCCGGGTAAGTCTTTAGTATGAGAGAGTTTGCATGAATATTTTCATAAAATTCTTTTTGGAATTACTAAATGACTATAGATGTTTTATCAGCAGTTACGTAATGTAGAAATATTTCTTACTTTTTCCCATCTTGTATAGACTCCAACGCTCCCGCTGATTATGGCGCCTTGGTGATAATAAGCCTTCGATGACGCTCATTTGGCAGTTTGCCCTAACTAACATTCGTTGAAGAAAACTTGCCTTCCACTAACACGGCGTGTATATATATATGTACATTTACATCACACGTGGGGAAGGTTCGTCAGTAACTTGCCAAAGGGTGGTGTATCCTGGGTCTCCTCAACACATCAAACTGACCGTCATCGTATAAGGGACAAATTTTTGAGTATGGCGTTTAACAACACGTTAATCAATAAATGTTACCTTTTCTCTCATCGAGGGACACTTGATATAGAACTTTATTTGTTACATGCTCCAGCTGGCTTTGTGTCACCATGGTAACAGAAATAGGATCGCTGATGAAGGTTCCGCATACTTCATCATGCGTGCACACCTAGGGAAGATAATAATTAGGTTAGTTGACTTCCCCCATATTTCTAGCTACATTTTCCCGGGCGATGACATAAACTCCATAATATCCTGAAGTTTCTTTTATCTGTATGCATATGGGGAGTTCTACCAAGCGCATATATCTTTGCGACATGCGCAACCGATAAGGCAATGTATCACTTCAGTATATATTGCTTGACAGTTACGCTTGCGCAGAAGTGCACACGCTTTATAGCTCCCCCCCCCCCTCCCCCGAACAGTAACTGTTTGTAATGTACAAATATTCTACGAAAAACAGTAAAATAAACCAGAATTGCCTACAGTTTCACGGCTTCCAAACCGTCTTCACGAACGGTTTTCAGCTTAATCTGCTTCGGTACATAGCAATTTACGACATCACGATGCTATGATGGTCGATCAGCAACGCAGCCATGCTGTTTATATGCATACACTCCGTTTCGGGACATTATAATTGCCCATTCGAAAATGAGCATATCTTTGGCTGACATTACATTTTCAGCTCTCTTAGTTTTCGATTTACAGGCCACTGAAATCGCATAACTCCAAAACCCTTAGATTAGGTTTGAATCATCACGGGAAATCATGAACCTCTAAGCCTAGGTCAAATATTTATTTATTTATTTGATTAATGATTTACGCCGTACTCAAGAATATTTCACTTATAGGACGGCGGTCAGCATTAGGCTGAGAGGAAACCGGCCAGAGTCCGAGGGAGGCCCACCACCATCCACAGGCTGCTGACCAATCTTCCCACGTATGGCCGGAGAGCTAGGAAGCCAGAATGAGCAGGATTTGAACTCACCGGGCCTAGGTTAAATAAATTTATGAAACAGGGTCAATTAAACACTTGTAGCGGTAAAACTATTGATCGTATCTTAAAATGGCTCGTCCCCATCGAAAAGAGCACATCTTTAAAACGAACTTTTTGCTCAGTTTCAAATCGCTGTGATTGCAATAATCTGGAAAAATAACAAAGTACTGTCCGAGAAGAATTCTTATTTGTTCACGGAAAGCACCTTGAGTAACCTTGCTTACCTGAATATTTCTTTCAACTTACCTGAACAGAGAACCTGACCGTCTGGTGGCCGACATTTGGGGCAGGACCGATAACTCTTACACTAGGTTGGTATATTTTCTCGGACAGACGTCTCTCGGACTCCCCAGCTTGCTTAATTCTGTACTCATAGGTGAGTGGTGAAGAGCTCGGGGAAAACTGACAATGACTGGTCCTCAGGGTTATCTAATAAAAGCAGCAGTTGAAAAATTTCACATTATTTGCATGTCGAAGGATACGCTAAGGCGACAAAACTAAGGAGACAAAAGTATCGAATGTTACCGTCCTTACATATCATACAGGAATTGGTCTACCACTTCAGTTAGAAATTTGTAGATCCACTCCGTCTTACTCTTTGAGGGGCCATGGTAAGAATAAACTGTCTCGACAACACTCGTGTGACACGAAATTATATCTATTTATATAGTATATATAGGAGAAATGGCAATCTGGTAACCATGACAACCGCGCAAATGGACAAATGTGAGTCGCGACACATCATCATCTGTGTATGTATGTATCCACCAAAAATGAAAACTCTACGCGGAAAACAGTTTAGTTATAGACCGAACACGAACTCATATGTATCTATATAGTATATATAGGGAAACTGGCGACCCGGTAACCAGGACATGTACAAAAATTATTCTTTTTTTCGGCATGATGTTTCAGTGGCGGCAATGCCACAAGAAGACACAGCATATGTAGGCCCCTACATACACATATTGACATCTCTTCGTCATATGACTGAAAAATTGTTAAGTACGACGTTAAACCCCAAGCATTCATTCATTCAAACCTTACCATTTGATATGCAGTGTAATCAGACACCTGTAACACACAGCCTGTGATTCGGGCACTTAGCAAAACGCCTGATAGTCGTGCCTCAGCTGTCTGGTTCAGGGCGTCGATAGTTACAACAACAATGTGGTATACGAGTCCTCCCACCACGCCCACTGTAACATAACCACAGTGTTTGTGTCAATATTTCTTTGTAGTCACATATCAGTGCCATGGTAATTTCTGGTGTTAGATATAGCTATTTGTACAACAGAAGTGTTGCTGTCGGTGATAAATGTCGACAAATAGTTATTCTACAGACCGGGCAAAATTTCGATTACCTTTGATCTATGGTAAGCATGTTTTTACCCTCAGTGCTCAAAGATATTGTGGGAACCTATTATGTCATCAAGCTAAAAAAAAGGTCAAGAGGTGAACGATTGGTGAACTACTTTTGAAAGGTGCCAACGTTAAAGCAAATTAAACAATTTGGGCAAACCGGACAGCAATGAGTAGGAGCAAACGGCACACCAGTCCCTTTTGCGAAATTTGGCCAAATTTGGCCCCGTTATCTCATATGCTCAAGTAAATACCCTCATTTAGACAAATACTCTCTAGTGTTTTAAAGAAAAAAGTACCAATTTTAAACCAACAATCATAGCAAATCAGAAAAAATAGCCCATTACTTATATGAACACACCTTATATGATGTATCATGTTTACAATATATTGTATACACTTTCACCGCAGCCCGAAATGGTTCACAAATAAAGCCCCCCACTCCCTTACATATTACTTTTCCTCATCATTATTGTAAAGTTATCCAATATGTAAACATGTCATAAACTACACAATTAATTATAGAGTAGACGCACAAGAAAACATTACGTTTCATTAATCTTTTAAACGCGGGAAGTAGATATTCTAATCTTGCTTATATATGATTTCTCATTCTATAATTTAAACTCTTCCACATTCACTGATTGTACTAAAACGAACAGCAAAGACTTAAGTGTAATGCATTCAACCACTGGAAAGCTAGTAAACCATGAAAATGTCCGTCACTTATCGCTTCTATCTTATATTAGTTGCTTAACCATCATAACATGCACACAGAAACATTTTATTTAACAAAAATCAGTACAGATTAAAAAAAAATTAAGGAAATGGGATCAACGTTAGTATCTGCAGTTCAACGAAGTTCATAATGATCTAGGGTATATTGCAACCTCAGACTTTGTTGACCACGTGGTCCTCATATAATTCATTTTCAGGAGCATATTGATATTTAGACAGATATACATATTTTAATTATGTATAATTATACTTTATGTATAATTATCTTAGAGTATGTTTACATATACCAACTTTGTTATTTTGTTTTAGTATATATATATATATATATATATATATATATATATATATATATATATATATATATATATATATATATATATATATATATATATATATATATATATATATATATATATATATATATATAATTTATGAAGCCAAACGAAGCCAAGGAGGGGTTCCTCAGGTTAGTGAGAATTGAAAACATAACGTCCGAAAAATGAATTGTATTAACAATGAAATATACCCTAATTCTGTGGAGTGTGGAGAAACAATTCGCATAGTTTTATGAAGATTGTGTGCTTAATGGCCCGAGCAAATCATTTTTAGCATCATTTACACAATAATTGTATGCACAAATTCCTCCGAAAAAGTGCTTTGGTGGTTCAAAAGGTTGGAGATTGAGAGTACGTAAATGTTATGGGGCATTTTGTTTGAAATATTTAAATACATGTAAATGCAGGTGACGCTGGTGAGGCAACAAACTGAACTCATTGTCTATTGAAATCTTTCTAATTCTTTCTAACAATTGTTTTCTTATACGTTAAAATCGAGTATGCTTTAAAGTTAAAATTCATCTGCTGAATTGTGCAAAAAAGGTTACTGAAACAATTTGCACATAGAAGTGAAAAATTTGATATTTGTGCCTGTTTAAAATGCGTACTACCTGCTTACGAGTAACGAGTAAAATGTCTAATGTGGCCAAACGGACTTTTCCCAGGTGAGTGTTTTTTCCACCTGTCGGCGGAACTGTCGACATGTGAGATTCTTGGTTATTTTTATATTGAAAGTTTACGTAGGCTATTATAACATGATCGTTTCCGCACTATCCATGGAACTACTGAGAATCGCACCTGAGCCTCCAAAGTTAGCGAGTCCGTTTTGCCCCACTCTCCCCTAGTTCTGCCTTTGTTAGTCTATACATAAATATATAACCTTTTTATTTATTTATTGTATGATTAGGGGACCTCCATGGGCGAGGGTCTTAGCGTACCAACGCGGCGCCAGAAGCATCGCCCCAGTGTGGTCGGGAAAGGGTCTCTCAGCAACATGCGGATGGTCGTGGTTTATCTCGCTCTTCTGCTCTGTTTCCTCCCCACCATAATGCTGGCCGACGTCCTATACGTGAAATATTCTTGAGAACAGCGTAACGCACATATCAAATAAACAAATACATTTATTTTATGTTGGCCCACCCTCTTTTTAATGTGCGGGAGTACCGGCTCCCCTTGCCTCCCCGCTTCCTACCAACTGTTGAGAGCTAGATTCGAACACGTGGCCTCAATGGACAAGGGTTTGGCCGTGAGTTAACCCTTCTTACACAATATCTCACTCTCATATATGTAGTTAATATATCAGGTGGGTTAGAATCATTAATCAGAACTGAGATTTACCTTTGTTGATGTTCAACAGTGACACGTGGGTGTTGTTCTGACCAGTGGGAAATGACACAACACTAGCCTCTGAGAGATCCAGTTGTTTGCCTGTGACAAGAGAGACAAGCATGACTTAAGGAAATGTAGATTCTCTTAAAGCTCGTTTTTCATTAATGTCAGACGTTTTATTTATTTTTCATGGGCTTTATATCATTCTATCACTATACTACTGTCTTAGCATGCTATTGTTGTTATTCGCAATAAACATAGTTAAATTAGATTTAAAACACTTGCAATATTAATGAGCATTTCTACACCCAGTCATGCCGACCGGACCAAAAATGTCATTTCAGGTGTTAATACCATGCTGGTTTCTGCGTTGCTCCCAGCCGGAAATGGAAGAGTCTGTGATTTCCCAGCAGTATAAAACTAATACGACAGAAAGATGTATAGTACCAGAATTGTAGTGTTGACAAGTGAACGGAGTTTGACAAGAATGACTGATGATGAAATGCGAAATATCTGCTAGAACACAGTAGGAGGTAAAAGTTGTGGTGTGCAATGTTTACTAGAAGGCGGCTGTTACATTACAGTCTACCTCCACAACAAGCCCAAGGCTCGCCAGATGGGACATTTTTTGGGCATTTGCTTTCAGGTTATCAAGTGTTTCACTTCATTTATTGTGTCCCCCACCCCATCACATTCAGCACTCATTTCCTTTATTATATTTTAAGCCATAATAATTCATTTATTCTTTAGCGTTGACGGGGAATGGTATGTCAAAAGCAAAGAAAACACTGAAATTAAGCATGTATCAGATGAAAGACTACTAAAAAGTTTTCAAGAAAATAGTTCGATTCGTTTTTTTTTCAGAAGTTTTCCACAGGAGTTAAATGTCTTAAAAACGTCATTTTCTACTGTGGTCTGTAGTCAACCAGAGGGTATCAGTGACGTCACATTCTTATTTTGTGCTTAAAATAGCTCGTTTCAAGGTCCATTAAAGAATGTATTCATAAATCTATATGCACAAGTATTTAGAATGATGAAATGTAAGGTAAGTTGCAAAAACGACGTCACTGGTCCCAATACTGTCAGAAAAGGCCACGGTAGAATCCAAAATTTCAAATGCATTTTACTAGGTTAAAAAATTTAAAAAAAAATAAACTGAATCATTTTTTTATGGATAGTGTTTAATGGTCTTTCATCCGACATATTCTTTACTTTAGTGCTTTCTTTGCCTTTAATGTATACAAGTGATGCTGGTCACCTATTATTCACAGCTTAATTACCAAACTCATCTTGAATCGTCCATTCCGCCTGAAAATCTTGCTCTGAAATCACGTAAGCTTTTAAAGAGATTCTTTCGCTGACCTCACTGATGTCAGCTTTGGGAAAGGGATCGATAACAACCTGGAGGTAAAATCGAACAAATATTAACAATATACATGTTACGGGAAATTCAATATTGTATCAACGAATTATTAAGAAAAGAAAATAAATAGCGACATTATCACTCCAGAAATATGTTTCCTTGCCTCGGGGACATTCCCATCTTTCACAAAAAGGGCAACAGTTGACGTGGTGGTTCGAACATCCTTGGACACTGTCAAGCTGATCTTATATCTCCTTTTTGCCTCGAAATGTTTCCCACAAACCACTAGTTTTGGGCCATCGTCTGCTGAACCAAACGGGAAGATTTGACCTTGAGCTCCGTCCTTGACTGAGTAGCAAGGTTTCTTATCATCCTATAAAGAGAAGTCGGTAGATAGTGTAAAGAAGGATTTGTCTGTCGGAGATCCAGAGAATACAGAGAAACGCACATGCAGACAGTTAAAAGTTGAAATGTTATCTTCCTCGCCATCCACAAGTATAGTGGGGGTAATGAGACTGGTGAACTAGTTACCTGTTCACATGTCCATGTGTAGGTCAACCGACCAGCTGAGCGGTCAGGATCGTAAGACAAAGATCCATCAAATAAGAGATCAGGGTTTCCTCTGGTCACGACCCGCTCACTTCCACCTGTAACACAGAGTAATTTGTCATACAATAGTTCCAAGGATAATACAGAAGTGACTGGAAGACGACAAAACATTGCTTATCTGCCTGTTCTCTATTTCTTGTAATTGTTTTGGAAAATGGTTGCGAGTGTGGTTCAATAACCCTCCGTCTTGATGGACAAACCATTAAGGAAAAGACGAAATGAAGTAGAACAGTTTATCCCGATGTGCCGTTAATGAAGTCGAATACAACCCGCGATCCTTGTCTAGGACTTAAGTCATGAGTAGGTAAAGATGTTTCTTTTGGGCACCTCAGATGTCCTGTATTCTCATGCCATAATTCTTTTGCAGGCTTAATAAGGCCCCCACTCACTGAACTTGTCCCATTCTGGTTCTGTCCTAATTCTTTTGCAGGCTTAATAAGGCCCCCACTCACTGAACTTGTCCCATTCTGGTTCTGTCCTAATTCTTTTGCAGGCTTAATAAGGTCCCCACTCACTGAACTTGTCCCATTCTGGTTCTGTCCTAATTCTTTTGCAGGCTTAATAAGGCCCCCACTCACTGAACTTGTCCCATTCTGGTTCTGTCCTAATTCTTTTGCAGGCTTAATAAGGCCCCCACTCACTGACCTTGTCCCATTCTGGTTCTGTCCTAATTCTTTTGCAGGCTTAATAAGGCCCCCACTCACTGAACTTGTCCCATTCTGGTTCTGTCCTAATTCTTTTGCAGGCTTAATAAGGCCCCCACTCACTGAACTTGTCCCATTCTGGTTCTGTCCTAATTCTTTTGCAGGCTTAATAAGGCCCCCACTCACTGAACTTGTCCCATTCTGGTTCTGTCCTAATTCTTTTGCAGGCTTAATAAGGCCCCCACTCACTGAACTTGTCCCATTCTGGTTCTGTCCTAATTCTGTTCAACCCACGACGCTAGCGAGGGTGGGTGGACGTTGCTACTTTTTGAGTGAGAATAAAACTCTGAGGTAAATTAACAAGAGAAGCCGGACTGTGACTATTTGGCAGCTATCACACTATCGGCAATGATCTGGTTTTGTTCTCTATCCCGTATTTTTTTTATTCTAATACTAAGTAATTCTAATGCTAATTCCTAATACATTGCAATTGACCTACCTTTGAAGATGGACTTGAGAGACTGCCTCGCGACTTTGAGGGTTATCTGGGCGTCACTGGATCGGTCTACATTGTCCCTGTATCTGACAGTCACCATAAATGTAACATCTTTTGCAGCTGAAACAATGGCAAAAGATAAAATATCTGACATATGTCTATGACAACAGTTAATTACCCCAAGTTAACGAAACCAGAAAACGAAACAATACTCTGCCTAAGAGACAGGAAATTCACATCTTTATTACTGAATTTTGTTGGGACATGAATGGCTCTTACGTGGTAAGGTGTATTTGTCAATGACGTATCTTGGTTGGCTGATCATCTCAGATTTCATCTGGACATCCGGATCGGTCGTGGACCACTCGTAGAGAACCTCATCGTCACCGGAACATGGGTTCAAAGTAACTTCAGCAACCAGTATCACTCTGAAATTAAATTGAACTTGATGTTACAAAAATATTGAGGGTGTGTGCAAACGATTGCACGCTCTAGTCAAGCTATATGTATCCCCAATTAATTCCATTACAGACATATGTTCGTGAATAGCCCAGATAGTTTTCCAGTGGTACACCAATGCGCATACGTGGGATAGGCAAAAACAATGGTCATTCACGCCCATGTATTACTACACTACCACACAACAATACCACAACATTACGAACTTTTGCAAAGGCCCAGGATGTGACTCAGTTCTTGTTACGTGAATTTTTCTCATTTTTCTACATTTAACTCCAATGTTAGGTGACATAAAATGCGCAAAATTGGATCCTGCCGAGGGTTACAAGGGCTAGACGGGTTTGCTTTGCCCTGCAATGAAGAAATACCGGTCAAACTCCAAACCGCTATTTCACTTATTAAAGACCTACTCTGAACATGTGGTAGTTCGTTGTAACACATCGAGGTTGCTATGGATCGTCACCATGGGAACATTGTCACTACGGCGCACAACTTGGAAACTTGCTGTGCCCTTTTGACCAAGGAAATTTTCAACTTCCAGTGAAAAGTTGTAGATACGGCCTGGTTGTAAGAGGGCTGCGGCGATTTCTACTTCCGTCGAGTTATCTGAAAATTTGGAAGAAAAATATTATAGACGAATAATCACAAAGCTAGCAACGTTCTCTAGATGTAAAATATTTTCTCGTGGCATACGCTTTTAAAATTTTTTTTGTTGGAGAGCATTCGCAAGAATACAGTTGAGCACACAGATGAACACAGCCCGGGATTCACGGATAAAAACGTACCGCCAAACTCCCGTCCCAGACTGGGTTGACATGACCACTGGTATCTCAATGACCGTCCAGCCCCACCCACACTTCTCTCCCCTGACAAGTGAACATTCCCACAGACGGAGACGTCCCTGACCCCAGTGATCACCGAGATCACGTGACCGACGGAGACAGGGGGTTCGATCAGGTACTCTCCGGTAATCGGAAGCCAAAACTTTTCACCTTTAGCTCTCACTGCACCATCGGTGAAGCTCAACTTGTCACCTGGAACAGGAAAGTATCAATCATTTGCGTCATGGCCTGGAAAAGGATCATTTACATTTTGCAAACCCGTAACCAGATCTACAACGTAAGTGTTGCTGTGTATCAAAAACCAGAATCATTTACCTGGTTTAGCTAGATTGTCTCCATTCCCAAAGCGAATCTCCAGCAATGAAAAAGTGTGCCATGTACACTTAGAAGATTGACCAAGGATTGCTGCATTTTGGAATATATCTTCACAGCTGGGTAGATAGCAGTCCTTTACATCTCTGTCAAACGTCATCATCAACTGAAAACCTATAAAAACCATTTAAAACAACCAGATGTAAACTTTCTGAGGTCTGAACATTCTGCTGAGGAATATTTTAATATTCGAGCGACAGATTACAACCAGTCATGACGCCAAACTCTGTCACGTTATAGAGATACCGAACCAACCAGTACTTGCCATATCTGCTTATATATGATAAGTATCAAGCAAGAAAAAAAAGCCAAGATTATGGTAGGTGTCATAAGATTTGGGTTCAATACTATTCTTGGACACGTAATTTCCAAGATTTTTTCGCTCCCATGTTTCTCGGGGCCTTAGTGACAGAAAATGGTAAACGGCTCTGTCATGTAGTCTTGCACTGAATTCGGTGAACATAAGTTGTCCACTACCAATATCACATATATCACACTGTCTGCGGTTTACTCAGGACTCCCCGGTTTCCACCACCTAAAATATATTGGCCACCATAAAGTGAAAAAAAAGAAATACATTTTGCGTTCAGCAACAATTAGAAAAAAATCAAGTTTGCAGATTTTATATTCTCCCATACATAAGCTGGCTTCGGATTCAATCAAAAATTTGCTAAGGCAATCTGTATGTAGGCTTAGAAATTCCTAAAACAGGAAAGTGTAATGAAGTTCTTGTTAAGCTAACCTTTGTAGAAGAATCGTAAAAAAAGATAAATGAATATGGAGTTAAGTTACAGTTAGAGAAAAAATCAACTGTGCAGATTTTGACCTGCCTCAGGATTTCAACAAATGTAGTTTGTATTAACATTTCTCGCAACTTATTAGGGATGCTTTCCACCTTGGGGAAATTTCTAAGATTCCTAGTAAATAAATTATTTAGCAAGCTAACCCGAGTCTGAGAATCGTATAGACGGCCGGGGAGCCGGGGCGTACACTGTGATGTTGTGGATTGGGCTGAGAGTATAACCGAGGCCGGTTCGTCTCTCATCAGTTGATAATGCCACAGATAGTTGACATGACACAGCAGGTGAGTCGAGAACACACGTGAGCTCAGTATCGGACCTAATGACAGCGGCAACCGTCACTGCTTTATCCAGTCGGTCCAAGAAACAGCCCTCAACTGAAATAAGCGACCGTTTCTGGTGTTAGGGTTAAGATTGCATGAAGAATGGCAAAGGACAATCAATTTAGTCAAGATATTCTTGTGTAAATACGCATGAAATATGCAGTGAAATCTACAGTACATTGGCAGATCTCATCAGTGACTGGTCTCAACAAGATATCAATACAAAAACTAGGTAATTCCTCAGCATATATTTAGATCTCGGCATCCACAGAGAAAATAGAATTCCAGACGTTATCTCTAATGAACGTTCATGATCAATTACCGTAACACCCAGTTTCAAAAACAACGTTTAACACAAACCACACAGGAACTAACATCGTGTATAAAGTTAGAAACTACAGCTGATTCATCCTAAAAGAATATACAGAGCACATTTTTACAAGATAAAGTCTCACCGGAAAAGACACAGAGGATTGCTTCCCTAGACTGGAAACCCCTACCCCGGAACTCAAACTTTATCTTCTCATCCTTTGACAGGATAACCATCTCCGGGGCGAAGTCAGACACATCTATCTCTGCCTGATGGGAGACTGAGAGAAAACCAAGACGAATAGCGTTATGTGCAGGAATGATAAATAAACTTTTAAAGCATAAAAACGCAGAGATTTTCCTCTTTATAGTTGTATAATTTGACCAGTCTTGAATGACAAGAAATTATTTTCATTTACTATATTTATGTACGAGGGTTTCATGACGTCATACTTGAGATATTTTCACTATATGAGAACATTTAGGTATAAAGCCGTGGCCTATTTAGCAAAAGTTAGCATCCAACTATGGGAAATTCATGCATAAACCTGAGTCAGTTCGGTCAACCGTGTGATGCATTTGAAAATAGATACATGGCATCAGACGAGTCACAATGCAGAGAGAACCCTCCCACGTCTGACCTTCAGAAGTTGATATCTGATCTTCAAACACGGCAAATGCTGTCAAGTGGGAGGACAAGCACTGAACGGTCGAGTCGTCTGTCTTTGACGTCATCACTCCGACGTCGGACCAGACTGAACCTGTCCAGTAACGACACGTCACCTTAGACTGGACACGTGACGTTATAGAAAATCTCATCATGACGGGTTCATCGAGATTCTTCACTTCCAGAATGGATCCTGGAAATATAACATGAAACTCTCCAATGTGGGATTTCTGTTGCCAGAAACTATTTATCAGCATTAACAATTCTATGCCAAATGTTGATAGGGCTCGATAGAGGAAACTGGTTTAATCTGGATATTTTAAAAATGGGGAATCTACTACATTTTAATCATTGTTGACAGAACAAAGAAACCTCAAAGAACAGTGAATGAAACATTTTCTAAAGAATCAGAAATATTTCATAAAATGACTTGTGTTAGCAAATCGACATCGACGCCTGACATCAAGACATCGGCTGTTGCAGACACATTTTCAGTCGGTTGTCAGTATCAAAGGCAAAGTCGAAAGGACATTCAATTCTTTAAAGAAAAACTCCAAAAAAGTTATTAAATCGTCGTTTCTGAAAGACAGATAGGACACTCACTGATTGTGGTTCGTATCAATCATGAAACTGATACAGGTAAATTCATTTATCTACAAGTATGTTAATAGTTCAATCAAGCATTTATAATTCGCTATATATAGGAGATTTACATACTTTACGTCCATACCTGTGTGTGGATTACGCAGTTGGACATCGACAATGCCGGAGATCCTTGAATAGCCGTGTGAATCTGATCCGGAGAATGGATCCTGAGTTTGATTGTATTGAACAAAACGAACGACGACGCCATTACAGTTAGTTTTGTCTCCACAGTCCCAGTCCCTGTAACTATAAAAATGAACAAACAGAAATGGAGACAAATCTCTCGCACTGATGCAGACTAGAAATGCACTAGCTGCATAGAAATACCGTTGACAGAAAATGTAGTGACTCGTACAACATACTGTTAACAATTACAGTTGGTATTATACTTGAAGTACGACTTGACTTGTTGGCCCCATGTTCCGCTATGCTGTACTTACCTGAATTCAAGCTGTGGTCCGAGGTCGACCGTAACACCAGAGTCATCAGAAGTTGACAAGTTAGTGCCAAGGGGTGTATGAAGAGCCCTGATGTGGGCCAACCCGGCCACTGTCAGATCTACTGCCTGCCCCGGTCTCATGGGGCCAACAGCTGTCGTCTGCAACAATGTCTGACAGATGGTCGCGTGTTCCGACTCAGACAAACCAGGTTTGATCTGTTCTAGTCTCTTGTTGATCTTCGTGTACACGTCAGGGGACAGAGAAACGCCGTTATCTCTGTACCAGTTGAGCAACTGAAATTGTGAAAGGGTAAGGTCTGTTACTTTCATTATTGCCGGAATGATTAAATATTGTCAAACAACGGACCAATTGGTCCTGTTGCATTCTGCAGAATAAAACTAAACGTTAGTTTACATTAGTTTTAAAATGTGATTTAGTTGGAAATAATTACCTGTGTATAAACATCAAGATTGTCCTCAGGAGAACCGAGTTCGTCAGGCTTGAGAACGTCGAGCTGATCAACCAGGACTGAGAGAGCCGACTCTGAAGGTTGAGAGGTCAAGGTCCTGTTCGCCAAACTCATAACTAGGCCTGGTTCGATGTCAAGGTCATCCTTTCGCATATCTTGAACCGTCTGGAGTAAACTGGTCAGGTGAACCAATGCCGATACAAATGTACCTGTGGTGAATCAATTCGTCCTTTTCATCGTACGCTTGCATGGATGTATAAAAGTTCTTTTCAGGATAACTGCAAATTTACTTACAAAAGAATGACCTCAGCTGTCACGTAAATCATGACGCATCTTACCTTTTCTCTCACTGAGTGACACCTGATTTAAAACTGCATCTGTGGCCTCCTCCAGCTGTCTTTCATTCACCATGGCAACATGTACAGGATCACTAAAGAAAGTTCCACATACGTCATCATCCGAGCACACCTTGAGAAAGTCAAATGTATCTGAATTTATAATAGACCAATTATGTTAATCTGTCCATCTAATCACGAAATGCCCACCATTGTTGAGAACCTGTCCTAAATGAATGAAATAGCAACTCAAACACATCTGAATCTTTTCTAAGTACATTATATGATAAAAGGATTTTTTCTTTCAACTCACCTGAACAGAGAACCTGACGGTCTGTTGGCCGATATTTGGAGCAGGGCCGATAACTCTTATACTAGGTTGGTGTATTTTTTCGGACAGATGTCTCTCAGACTCTCCACCTTGTCTAATTCTGTACTCATAAGTGAGAGGTAAAGAACTCGGGGAAAACTGACACTGGCTCGTCCGCAGGGTTATCTGATTGTTGTGAAAAGTATCACATGCAACAAAATGCCAAAATTCGTAATTAACATGCAGTCGTGGCTGCCTAATCGAAGTAATGCGAGATTAACAATGAGTTTTTGGGCTTATAAACTTAACTTTTATCCTCCGATTGAAAAGCGGCAAGTATCAATAAATTAATTAAATGAATATAAGTATTGCTTATTCTCTTAAATTATTATGTAAACCGTTTCAATGGAAAATCTTTCCACTTTTGTATGCTCAAAAATGGTATGCTATCCTTATGGTGAATGTGTTGTATATATATCTAAATCAAGCCTTACCATTTGATATGCGGTGTAATCAGACACCTGTAACACACAGCCTGTGATTCGGGCACTAAGCAAAACGCCTGACAGTCGTGCCTCAGCTGTCCGGTTCAGAGCGTCGATAGTTACAACAACAACGTGGTATATGAGTCCTCCCGCCAACGCCACTGTAACATAATCGTAGCATGTATGTATATATGCTTGGGGTTTAACGTCACCCGAAAAGAGGAGTCTCACTCTCAAATGGGCCCCCAGATATATATCATACTGCTAGTATAAATGATATGTACATGCACGTACGTATGCTTTGGTTTTAATTTACGTCAAATACTATAATTTACAATTTCCTGGTCATATGACAACGAGGAGTTATTAGGTGTGTGTAGAGTCCTTCTTGCAGCAGGGCGAGTCCACGCCGCCAAAGTGCCCCTGAATTATAATGCCAATAACACCAGACACGACACCCTTCCCAGTCACATTATACTGACACTGGGTCAACCAGTCATGTTTCCCCGCTTTAGAGTTTCACTGCTGAGCGTCAAGCGAAGCAGCAGCTGGTACCATTTGTAAAGTCTTTGATATGACCCCACCCGGAATTTCCGACTTCGAGGCGGACGCTCTTAGCATTAGGCCACATATATATAACCATAGTGTTTGTGTCAGTATCCTTTTGTAATCGTATGTAAATACCAAGGATAATATAATAGGACCATCAGAACTGTTAATAAGACATAAGATTTACCTTTGTTGAAGTTCAGCACTGACACATAGGTGTCGTTCTGACCAGTGGGTAATGACACAACTCTAGCCTCAGAGAGATCCAGTTCTCTGCCTACAAATAAGATGTAAATGAAAGAAATATTACAGCAAACAATAGATTGATCTTAAATTCTTTCACTAATGGTCAGTATATTATTACTTCAAAATTGTCTAAATGCAAGAAGGTAAGAATGTTATTTGCATTCAAATAAGTTACCAGATACAAACAGTTAAAACGATTCATGTATTTGATGTATGGGTCATTTATACCATCGATAACTTGGAGAACACTGCTGATTACACAATTGTTCGAAGACCCAAAGACCCAAATGTGAACAAGTTGTTATGAATTCTTAACATCTTACCAAACTCATTTTCAATCGTCCATGACGCTACAAATTCCATTTCGGACCTCACGTAAGCTTTAAGAGAGATAATGTCCCCAAACTCATTAATTTCTGTCGGTGGCAAAGGCTCTATGGAAACCTGCATGGAAATATATACAAAATTACGTCAAAAATCCCATATTTTTCCATTACTTTACCTAACCAGTCTAATTACTTTTACTTTAAAACGTAATGTAAGAACATGGTCAGTAAATAATGTACATTTGCATCAGGTACTTCAGGGTTTTTCTCTTACCTCTGGCACATTTCCATCTTTGACAGTAATGTCCACACTAGATGTGGAAACTCTGCTGCCCTTGGACACTGTCAAGCTGATGTTATATCGCCTTCCTTCCTCGAAGTGTTTCCCGCAAACCACAAGTTTTGGGCCATCGTCTGCTGAACCAAACGGGAAGATTTGGCCTTGAGCTCCGTCCTTGACTGAGTAGCAAGGTTTCTTATCATCCTAAATAGAAAAATGTGAAAAACATGATATTATGACATATGTTTTAACGTTCGGAGATCCACACAACTAAGATTAAAGTAGCCAAGTCCTTTAAGTTCCATCTCCTTAGACGGTCACAAGTAGTGATGTAATCAGATTGGTCAGACAGTTACCTGTTCACATGTCCATGTGTAGGTCAACTGACCAGCTGAGCGGTCAGGATCGTAAGACAAAGATCCATCAAATAAGAGATCAGGGTTTCCTCTGGAAACAGCCCGCTCACTTCCATCTGTAACACAGATTTGTTTAAAATTATGCGAAATTTCTTTGAAGAACAGATACTTGTGCTTATAGTTTATGTTTATACATAGGAAAGCAAAATGTTTGCTCTGTTGGCCTTCATGCAAAGAACATGCGTCTTCCAGTAAATCTTCACGGGATCGCTTATTGCTTTAAATGCAGAAGGAGAAAAGTAATTATACATTGTGGAGTGCCAAGTAAACACCAACGACATACTTGGAAGTTTGTTGTACATATATTTTGGTCATATCATTGTTAAATGTCTTGGACACATGTAGGCCTATATCTTTTCTCGTCTCAACGTCAATTTCATACTGAACGTACCTTTTATGATGACCTTGAGAGACTGCCTCGCGACCTTGATGATTATATGAGCGCTACTTGACTGGTCTACATTGTCCCTGTATCTGACAGTTACCATAAATGTCACTTCCTTGCCAGCTGCAAAAGTGAAAAAAGTGGCTCTCAGTTTGTTTTTCCGTAATTGTTATCTTTTAATTGTTTGAGAGAAAGTCTAAAAGCATTATGAAATTCAGTTCACTTTTAGTCATTGATTCTATGGGAGAGCTTAACATGAAAGGCTCTTACGTGGTAAGGTGTATTTGTCAATGACATATCTCGGTTGGCTGATCAACTCAGTTTTCATCTGGACATCCGGATCGGTTGTGGACCACTCGTAGAGAACCTCATGGTCACCTGAGCATGGACTCAAGGTCACTTCGGCAGTAAGTACCACTCTGAAATCGAAACAGGTCAAATCATCAAACAATTAGTAATTACAAATTCAAAGGTTTGGATCCATTCTTGTGCTTAAAAGTTGATCACAAAGAGACTGATGGCATAAATGTGTTTAGATGTTATTCTGCACATTACGCATGTGAAAACATATTACACAGATGAGCGCATATACATGTTTTTTTCTGTACCAGATAGCTGATCCTACTGTGGTGCCTTTTCTCTTGATATTTCCGTTGCTCATTCAGTGAAAGTATCTTCACATACAGTGAGTTATGAATTTTGTTGTTGTGTAAGTCATTCGATTTACATAGATTACATTAATAAAATGTTGGTTTAATGCAATTAATTCTGAAATAATTTTATTATAATGTCGTTTCCAAGGGCGTACTTTGAGCAGGTGGTAGTTCGCTGTTTCACATCGAGGTTACTGTGAATCGTCACCATGGGAAGATCGTTACTATGGCGAACAACTTGGAAGTTTGTTGTGTTCTTATCGCCCAAAAAGTTTTTAACGTCCAGAAAAAAGGTGTAGATGCGGCCTGGTTGTAAGACTTCTGCGTCGATTTCCACTTCCGGTAAATCGCCTGAAGATATATAAGATTAACACTAAAGATAGTCACGCCGATATCCTGATATGAAACATTTATAGCAGTAAAATGTCCATTTTATCTGAACGTACACACATTCTTACACAAGGCTGGATTTTTTCATTTGTGCCTGTAGATTTATGAACACATCTGTATCACAAAGGAACAAAAAAAAAAAGAACCTACCAGCAAATACTTGTCCGAGACTGGGTTGACATGACCACTGGTATCTCAATGACCGTCCAGCCCCACCCACACTTCTCTCCCCTGACAAGTGAGCCTTCCCACAGACGGAGACGTCCCTGGCCCCAGTGATCACCGCGGTCACGTGACTGGCGGAGACAGGCGGCTCTATGAGGTGCTCTCCGGTAATCGGGAGCCAGAAGTTTTCACCTTTAGCTCTTACTGCGCCATCTGCGAAGGTCAACTTGTCACCTGGGACAAGAGAATTCCAACCTTTGTATCATAGCATGTTCAGCATATTTGTAATATATATATATATATATATATATATATATATATATATACATCTCAAAAGAGGTAAACTTATTGAAATATTTTAATCTGATTGTTGTTTCGAGCCCTATTGAAGAATTATCCACTTATAGGATGTAGGCCAGTTTTCGGGGTAAACTGATGAACTTTCCAATACGTGACGTCCATGGTCGCATGTGATTAGAGTGAAAAAAATTTCTTCAACGAACGTATACCTCCGAAAACTGCCCCACGAGCGCCATCATGTGTCATTACGAACAGTGAGAACTAGCGAATTTAGAAATTCTGCACTTTGTTTTCCCCGCGCACCTTAACATTCAACGTACCCGGAATGAGGTCAGCATCATTTATTTGTGAAGAAAGCAACATGTAGGTAGTGATGAAGTTAACGAGGGTCTTGAAGTCGGTACAGAAGTTCATATGTTTTATATATATTTATAACAGATCTGGGTTGACGCGAATTGGAAATGGCTGCGACATTTTCCGTATAGGATTTCCATGTCGTCTTGCACTCAGGCACTCAGTTAGATTTATTTATTAGATTAGTGTTTTACGCCGTACGCAAGAACATTTCACTTATACGACGGCAGCTAACATTATGGCAGGTTGCTGCCAGACCTTCCCACGTACGGCCGGAAAGGAAGCAGGAATGAGCTGGACTAGAAGTCACAACGACCACATTGGTGGGAGACCCCTTGGGTCATTGCGCCGCGCTAACGTGCTAACCACCTCGACCTACTGACAGACAGATATAACGACCGACTTATAGAGCTGTTTGTTGCAGCTAGCAATTAAAGTAAATTCAAAGTAAGAGTGTGGGTTGAAAAAGGGTTGACACTCATAAATGTATCAGTACCCAAGACATATTGGTGAAAAAATATAGACGTAGGTGCACTGAGTGGTGTAAGATCAAAAAATGCTTGCTATGGGATAGAGAGGTACAAAAAGATCCATTCAACTTGAAATGACAGCTTGCCCATCTTCGGTGTGATATGAATGATACGATCCCAACAGTGTCATCCAGAAAAGTAACCTTTTGGCCACCAAAATACAAGATTAATCAAACACTTGCATGTGAGTTTTTGTTCAATAGCAATCAAATTTCCAGTATATACCTGGCTTTTGAACTGCTGAATTGTTACCTGGTTTAGCAAGATTGTCCCCCTTTCCTAAGAGCACCTCCAGGAATGAAAGACTCTGCCAGGTGCACTTTGGAGATCGGCCAAGGATTTCTGCATTTTGGAATATATCTTCACAGCTGGGTAGGTAGCAATCCTTTACATCTCTGTCAAACGTGACCATCAACTGAAATCCTAAATTCGTGAATTATATAGTATTTTGCAGGTTGGTACATCGTGTATATTTTGCCACTTTGTAACTATCATCTTTACTGTTTACTTGCTAAAATTAGAAAACACTTGCTATTTAGATTCGATTTCTACTATGGGAAGCAAAGTTCTATTCATGTTTACGGAAACAATACTCAAGCCAAAGTCCGAAATATTAGCAACAACTTTTAAAGGCGTTTGAATTTATCTCTTCTACCAACCTGTATTAGAAAATCTTATGGTAGGTTTTGGTGCCGGGGCGTACACCGTGCTGTTGTAGGCGTGGCTTAGAGCCTCATTTAGGGCGATTCCCCTCCTACCAGCTGACAAGGACACTGACAGGTGACAGGACGCAGAGGGTGTGTCGAGGACACAAGTCAACAGAGAGTCGGACCGAATCTCAGCCACGGTCACAACTTCCGATTCTTTCTCTGAGAAACAACTGCCTGTTGCAAACATACGAGGAATGGTTACTCCCAAAGATACATTTTTTGGCTATGAAAAACAGCTAAAAAACCCTCCAATCTCCAAATTAGTAATAAAACATTGAAATTTAAACAATTTCACTGTGATATAGATTTTCAGAACGAGTTTTGCCCTTCGGCAGTTTGATAAAGACTCGAGTAATATGCTTTATAAAAGGCTCACCTGAAAAGACACAGTTGATGTTGTCTCTGGTTAGAAAACCGCTGCCTCGAAACTGAAACTCTGTTGTCTGTACCTGCGACAAGGTGACGGTCTCAGGGACGAAGTTACTCACATCTATCTCTATTTGATAGAAGAAATACAACACACCTAGAACATCTAGATCACACTGTCTGAAGTTATTTTAGCCTCTTCCACCCCTAGGTGTTTAGCTTAAAAAAATTAATAATACTGATTTTCGACAGAGCTTTGAATTCTGTCCAATGTCTGTCTTCAAGTCACAATTCGCAGTTGCAAACCTATGATTCAATTTAATCAAATAGTTAATTCAGCCTTTCTTTGTGTCCTTCCTCACTGTGTGTCAAATCTATGTACTAGTCACTGTACTTAACAGGAATGTTTTTTGCCATGCTTTTCGTTTGTCAAAAGCCACTTTCACAAAACTTCGTGATTCAGTTTTTCGTAACTTTCCACGTTAATGACGTCGGCTATAACCTAGACAACGTCTTTTACGAAAAAAGTTATCAGAAATGTGACTTAGGAATTTTTGTGAAAGTGGTAGCAGCAAATCAAGCGCCTTATTGCGAATGTGAATATATTGACGAAGGGTTGTAAAGATGTCTTACGGTAAGGCAATCATAAACCCTCATTTACAACACAAATAAATAACAACTGTGACTAGAAAAGAGGATGATGGTTAAAGACAGAATTAAAACAGGTTGTGTTTTTTGCCAGTGTGAATGACCTAAATAAGATTTTCCTTGTATGGAAATCAAGACAAAGACCGAAGATTCTAGCAATGCTGATATCTCACCTATATATAGATAATGAGGAAAAACAATTGTCAAATACGTTGTCTGCATACGAGATGTGACGATAAAGTGATGATCAATGAAGGTACGAGTGCCCTCTCGTCAAAGAAGAGAACATTTAGCAAACATGTTGTATCGATTTATGAGTGTTCTCATAAACTGACGAAGGCCTTATTCACCACACGGAGAATTTGAAATATAAGCGTCGTGTCCGACATTAGTATACCATTCGTAGTCCGTAAAGGGCGTCCCAAGTCGATAATCGCAAGGTCCATTCTCAAAACAACGCTTAACACTAACTCCCAAAGACAAAGGTATGTAAGAAATTATACAAATAGGAAATAAAGCCGGTAACACACAGGAGAGAAGCGGTCATCAGTTATCAATGATGCCGGGCAGACAGTGGATATTCCAGGCATGAATTCCATATCAAAGTTCAAATTCGTAGTTCATGAATGAGTTCCAGGTCAAATAACAATTAAAAAAGGCATCTCAGTCGCGCTTTGATTGCAACTGTTCATAAAGGCCTCATTCAGATGTAATGAGCATGGCTGCCTTTACTGCCCCTAGCCCCAGTCAGCTCCAGTTATCATGAAACATTCTCCCCAAAAATCCCTGGCAAAAGAAAGGTGCTTCGCTAGCCTGGAGTTAATCCAGTGACTGATTGAACAATATGATTTTTTATACCCTTTCTGCGATTCAAACATATCGAATTCTTGTAATGTTGCTTGCTTGGGGTAAGGAAATATCGACGGATGTTTTCTGATCATACATTCTATGACGACCAAGGCCTTGGAAGCAAAAGTTTCCGTTACACAGGGTAAATCTCCTCAGTCTGTAGAGCACACTGTTATATTTCACTAATATAAAAACTTTTAATAATGAGGAAGAAGAACGCAAAACTGTGAGGGAGAAGCACTGAAGTCATACTGGGAGATATTGACTGACGACACCGCACAAACAGTTTAGTGTGGATACAGGACTAATGCTGATGGTAAGACAAACAGTCTAACAAATACCAACTGACAAAGGTCGCCATGTACCCTCTATAGACATGCAAGTATATCTTTCTTATAGAGATCAATAAAAGTCGTATGCATTAAGAGGCCCAAATGGGATAAAACTGAACGACAGGACCGGAACAACAGACGCGGTAAAAGCTACAAAAAGGGGTATAGGTTATAGAAAAGTGCTAAGTACTACAGATGGCTAGCGGTGGACTGATATACTTTCTACCAGTAAATTGTTACTTTTGGTTGCGGCTGAAGCAAAGAAATATCAGACTTCTGTTTTCGGTAATAATTCCTCTTAAAGGAAATCTAGTCCAACGCCTTCATTATACCACTGTCTATTTATTGTTTTGCTTTGTGGTGTGGTTATGAATAGATTACTGAATAGTTTAACGAGACTGATGGAAAATCAGTAGTGGTGGAATATCAGTAGTGGTGGAAGCTGTATATAACTCGATAAGCATAGGCGATGATATCTCTAGTAATGGCTGGTCGGTTTGTACAGAAACGCCCAACATAAAAGAACCGTGGAAGACAACCGCAGCGCCGCTGTTCTGATTTTTATCGGCGGTATTGACAGAAAAGTTGCTGTGCGTATGGCTGGGATTTTAATTATACCCGCTTCACTGATTAAAGGCATAACATTATTGATTAATTTACCGATTTAATGAAGATCAATGTTATAATCAGTGCGAGTGTAAGTTGCACGGAAGAACCTTGTCTCTAGAGCAAGTCATAAGAAGTGACAATTATCTCATCAGAGCTTACAACGAACCTCGATTTGGGCTGATCATCGGCCGAGCTGGGCGAGCTAAATCTTCGCCCAGGTCAACTACCTGGTCTTTAACTCTTACGAAGGCTCATCTACGCTGCAGTTATTACCTTAATAGGCATCTAGTGATGTAACGCGCAGAGTAATCCATACTCAGATGATTACAGACTTTGATTTTCACTGCAATTCATACTAAATGGGGATTTCGCGTTGGTTCTCATCTAGCCACCATGTCCGTATGTATGCTTGGGGTTCAACGTAGTACCGAACAATTTTTCAGTCACATGACGAAGAGTAGGCATCAGATGTGTGTATACATGTATACTGTGTTTTATTGCGTCCATGCCGCCAATGTGCTGCCGCCACTGAAGTATCAAGCCGAAGACACCAGACATGACACCTTATGCAGTTACATTATACTGATACCGGGCCAAACAGCCCTGTTTCCTTGCTCTAACCTCTCAGTGCTGAGCGCCAAGTGAAGCAGCAACAAGTACCATTTTTTAAGTCTTTGGTATGACGCGATCCGGGTTTGAGCCCGTGGTTTTCCAATGTGGCCACAATGAGCAGTTGCCATGAAAACCCAAGTCTAAATTCATTTCTATATTCTTTCCCTAAGGAAATCGCACATAAAGTTAAATGCAGAATAATTGCGTTTTCATTTATGCGTTGTTTTAAGCGTCTTGGAACATGTAAAATTTACCCTACAACCACAGCCACCCCCACACCATGTCCACCCATAAACCTGGCCCGCTCAATGAAATAAGACTGTCAGCACAGACAAGTCCTGTTAAAAAGAAAAGACTAAATATAATATTAAATTTAATAAATGATATAATAAATGCGTTGAAACATACCATCTGTTAACCAAAATGGACGTTTCGAGTCGATAGCAAGGTCATTTCCCAAAAGAACTCTCAACACAAATCAACAAAGAACTAGAGAAAGTATGTAAAGTACAACATGAGGACAGAATTGTGCAAAAAGCAGCAGTCAAAAGTTTTTAATGATAAGGAAGGTTCTGTGCGAATGAATGTAGTCAGTATCCAAATCGTGTCACTTGCTAGCATACATGTTGTCAGTAATCCAAGTCTGTGTCTCTGTTCTTATGTCCAACGTAGAGATCTAAATCTAAATCGACGCGACGATTAGACCGCCCCATACTTACGGCAGAGAGAGTAAAACGAGGGCAACAACGAGAATGTGGTAGTTGGCAAATGGTCACACTTAAAATCCTAGTGAAATCCGGGCTTTTGTCTAATTACCTCAGTTAGGGTTTTATTCTTACTGCGCTGCAAATGCTTACATAGTATCAAGTTATACTCACCTTGGCACAAATAGAATAAATTGAAAACTAAGCAAAACTTTGGTTTGGCCTTGTCCAACAACCTACACACCACACCAACTTAATACGTCCTGCAGTCAATACAGCATTGGCTTCGGTGTTATTTTATCAAAAAGTCAACCCTTTTTTTAATTTAATTTAATGAATATATTAATTACCTTTGGTGTCGGAGGTCTTTGCTCCCCAGCTAAGATATACACGCGTCACATCATGGATCGCTTTGTTGATACGGATCATTTCCCTTACAGCCCGCTGAAGTGTTACAGTTTGGAGACAGGAGGACGTCCGTTGGATCGTCGGAGCCTGGCTTATGTTGGACTGAAGCTCCAGTCCGCTTTGTAGTCGAGAATTAATCGCCTCCAACAGGATAGCGACAGGGTCGTCGTTATTCCCATCGGCAGCTGTTGAATTATTACAGATCGAGGACATACCCGAGGGTATAGGTATCACGCTGTCTTCAGCAACGTCCAGGATGTCCCAGCAGGATCTGCCTTTCTTGGCGGTTTCTTCTGCTTTTTCTGAAACCGTGCAAATGGAATCTGTGTCTTTCCACTCCGAAATTTGTTCATTTCCGTTCAAACAGCATTGCAATGTGCTTTCCAAAGCCATTCTCAGAGACAGTATGTTTGCTGAAAAGCAGAGCAGTGAAGCTTTCAAGGCAGACAAACTTTTAAATTCATCTTGTAATTGATGCCCAAACTCTATCACAGTGTCTTCTTCTTCGAAACATAGAGAACTGTCTGTTGCGGTGTCTGCATAGTTAGAAGAGGGTTCCTGTGGACCTGTAGCCGTCTGTGTTGGCCCCGGATCAGTTGAAAAAGGCTCAGAAAATGACCTGTGCTTGTCCATAGTTGTTGTTTGAGTCGTTTTTTCGTGGGTAGAATTGGTTTCCGATAAAACAATCCCATGCAAACAGAAAAGAAAAAGTATCCTCACCAGAATGCCCATGTTCCTCATGGTGTGTTCTGTATGAGGTATAAGGTTCCCGCGAGTACACTTCCTGGAAAATTCTCGGGTGCGGCCCTTTTTATATCACCTTTCCATCTCCTTGAGCAGTCCTCATCAAATCAAAAAGTAGGATAACAATCAGGTTTCTATGGAAACTTATATCTTGACAAGTTCGCGATCGTTCGATAAATGGAAATATTCGATCATTGGAATGAGACTAATGATAAGGAGACACTAAATTAGACGCCTTGCCTTAATCATGTAAAGTCGTTAACTTTCGATCTAGACCCTTTGAAGTTGAGAGCGTGTGTCAACAGATTATGTTCTGAAGAATACTTTTTCTTTCAACACTCCCGATTTCCGATTTGAACCTCTACAAATGTCCTGTCCTTAACGTCCGTATTAAATACTTATTATTGTTACACCGTTTACGCTATAATCAGTTAGCACTAGAAATGTCGGTCAATAATAGAGGCAAACAATTCAGGGAAATAAGTTCATTGCGAAAAAGAAACAATCATGTCTGACGTAAATAGAAAAGCAAATCTAATGCTATCTAAAATTTGATGCAACATTTCATTTGCAGGATGTTTTATATCCCTAGAGATTATTAATTGCTATGATTAGCGTATTAACTATCATATTCGTAAAACGTTTACGTTCCCGTTTTTATGTCGTCGGGCATTATAATCTAACCTAATCTTTTGTAGACCGAGTAGGTCAATTTTTTCTTCATACAATGGAACTGCCATTGCATGTTTTAAATCTAGCGGTTTAAACACTGCAGTCCATCACTGAGTTCCCTGCTACAGTTGATCTGCCTTACATTTCAGTTACCCTTTTACGTCGTTGATGACTTATTAGACGTCACTGGTTTAGAATTATTCAAAATGCTGAGTCCTTGGCACATTAACAAACAATAACATGCAAACAATGCAATAGCTTGTCCGTAGGTTTCAATTAGGCCTCGCAACTCTTAGTCTGCCATCAGAATCCTGGTTTATGCAAGGATATATGATTAAAGAATACAGCAAAGTAGAGCAGCGACGACAGTGTGATTCTGCTACCCCACTGACAGCCATATTGTCAACTTACCGTGGTAATCATCTGTCATATTAGTATGGTAAATTATATTTTGGAACATGAAAAAAATTTACGTACAAAGCACTTTAAGAAGAGAGCACTTAAAATACTTGTTTACGAAGTACGCTGAACTTTTATTTTTAAAAACTTGCAACAAGCACCAACCTTGTTTAGCAAACATGAAAACCGAACATAAGTATATAACCATATGACAATATATATGATCAGAATTAATGAAACTAGGGTCTTTATTTTGTAAGCCTCACGTTGTACATACAACACGTGTTATAACACGAGTTTAAAGGTATGCACACTTCAAAAATAACCTAATGAAGCATACGTTTGTATCTCATTTTTAATTGACGAAGGACACTAAGAATAAAACATGGCCTTTGTCCCATGTTGGAATCTGATAGAAACCTACGGACAACATTCTTCCTGCACGCCACCTCCCTTCGCTGGCGGCACTATTTTTGTCACTTTTGCGTGCGATTTTGTCTTGTTATTCGACATGGAATGTGGTTTGCCAAAGTCTCACGTCGTGCTCTGTCATCTATGTGTTTAAGGCTGATGATTGACTCATCTCCTAATCAAATGAAGTACAAAAAAATGTCCCGTCTAGATATGACCTAACGGACACATCAGAGACAATTTATAGCAAATCGTATATTTCTTTAAGTGGAATAAGAAGAGTGATTTGGCGTTAGCTACAGACGCTAAGCTAACTGATCTTACAACAAAATGACAAAGAATCCACATTGTGCATATCCTAACAACCCTAATGCAACGGCCGATGTAAGAAACCGTGGCCACATTTTCCCCTGGCGGATATTCGCAGACTATTCATTGAGTTCATATGCAACTTCCAGTATCAATAAAAAAAAGAAACAACAGCGGAAGAGTGTACGTGACGAGCACACAGACAATGCATGAAAGTCATGCTACGTGCACGTGAGCGAAATGGCATCAGTCTCCCGAGAAAACTTTTCCCCGGCATATTAAACGCTTGTTTACGTCCACGTGTCTTCACACGTGCATTGAATGCTTGTACGATATAATGTCTCGTCGACTTGCCTAAACCTGTGTACAATCCCACGGAATATAATGACTTAAGCGTTGATGAGTAATGTCCCATGCCTGTGTGTTCGTCTTAGTTAGCTGTAGTACGCGAATTAATACTCCTTCGCAAGGGTGTGGTGTATATAGCTTGCATGACTGAGATAATTAACCTGATTGCTTCCCACCCTAATGTTGACCGACGTCGTGTAAGTGAAATATTCTTAAGTACGGCGTAAAACACCAATCAAAAAAATAAATAATGCTCTATACACCTAGCTCCAATGCTCCCAAATGTACAATGGTCATCAACTGTGCATAGGTGGAACGTCAGTTTTTTTTTATCATTCGACCTTATCCGCTGATATATATGCCACTGAAATATTCTCGGGAAATGGAAAACCAGTGTAAACAACATACAGTCTGGGTCGGTCCTGGATTCCCAGTAAGCTCCATTGATCTAGACCAAATGAGATATTCCACTACTGCCTTTGTTTCCACAGATTATGTCACTGATACCTATTTATGATATACATATCTCTGTCATACTTCCTAAATGCCTTCCTACAACGCCCAGGGTCCCCAGACCATGTGATGCAGAGTGCCAGAGTACCAGTATTTATGACTTAACGTGTCTGGCAATTCTCACGTTGTCACATATAGTGCCCTTTCTTCGTCCAAATGGGAGTGCTCACGTGGGAATGACAGCTGGATGAGCAAAAGAATAGTTAATGAACGTTGAGAAATGTGACCTGCAGTAAATTACCTGAGTGAGACCAGAGTTGAGTTTGTTACCGGATCTTACCCGGGTAGCTCGGTAGTCGAATCTGTTAGACAAGTGATTTTATTACGTCTAGCTAGTCTCTCTCAAATGACCCTTAAATTTGTTCCAGACTGAGTTTCTGACAACCTTCCAAGCTAGCGTCATATTTTCAAGGACGGCAGTATATATTTGTACCAATGCTTGTCGGTTATATTACATGTTTCGGTCCGCTGGGAGAGGGCCTTGGTCTAGTGGTTAAAGGTGCTTACCTTTCAATCACATCAGTAAGGGTTCAAACCGGGCCTTGGAAGGTATCCCCCCCCCCACCTCACTACACTGTGGGACCTTGGCGACAATAACACCCTCCCCCTAACTCCGCCATCCCCAACACACCCCCAACTGTGTGGTCGGGTCTTGGCAACAATAAGCCTTTCCCACCTAAATTATCATGATTCAAGTCAATTATCAACCAGGTTCACATCATAATGTCGCTATTTGGTAAGCTCAAACCATGAACTGAAACCTTGTCGTATACACCACAAAACAATGTAGCTACCATAAAAATCCATAGTTGGTTATATCATGCAATACAAAGGACACCTAGCAACTAGATTGAAATCGTCTCCCGATGGCAAGTGCACTTGTATCGTTCAAAAGTTTCACCGGTTTTAGAAATAAAGCATTTCTCCGTCAATAACTTCTTTATCTCTAAAATCGGTAAAACTTTGTTCCCGACCATGTAATGTGCTGTATATATACAGCACAGGTACATATATAGTAGTGTTCTAATGTACAATTACTATATAAGAGTTCGGTGAAAAATTGGAGTGTCGTGTTTTTTCTCTTATCGGCAAACGTCAAGGCAAAGGCAGATTTCGCCAGTTTAAGGCCTGAGCAAATCCAAGAAATGCACTAATCGTGCATTAATCATAGCAGGAGGTAATTGTTACTATCTGGAATTGAATTTCCCTTCATGTAAGGTTATCATGTTTTAAAGCGTTGCACGGTATTTTATGTACACTTAAATAGATTACTTTGACTATTATAAAATTGTATTTAAATTCTATTTATCAAACATTGAAAGCTTACTAGTATGGATGTAAATGTTACCTTGACCCTTCGAGAACACATGGGATCAAGTTTGCTTTTCCACTGCTGGGGAAAACGGTAGAACTTGCCTTACTTTTATAGCCACCTTTCTTTTATACCTGGTATGGTGTTATTAGTCAACCTTTTCTTTTTATTGACTAGCGTTAAGCCATAATAAAAAGTTTATAATATAATTTAGGACATTTGTAAGAGAGTTGACAAAGAAATCAAATAATTGTGGCATAGAAATTAGCACAGTTTTGAGTTAACTTCACAAATGTATCTGTTTACAAATTGCCAAGTCCACCAAACAAATGATCTTACTTGTTTGTAATGTTTGCCCAGGACAATCTTACACTGTTTAGCGTGAAGACATGAAAGCATTGGACTTCGTTCTTTTGCTCTGTTTGAAAAGAGACATTATATTGCTACCATTATTGACCCTCTCTGAAAGCGGGAAACACGTTTTCAGCTATCAGCTTTGAGACAACATAAGCCAACCACTACAGTGTTTTCAGTGATTAATGTCATAATGTCCGGAATTTTTGCCAGTAGTTTTAGTTATCTTTCAGAATAATGCCTCCCAGTAACTGAAAGAGACAATCAGCGCATAGACGGTTGGGTACTGGTTTATTCAAATGTGGTAATTGATTTTCTTTCCAGCCAACGAATGTCGTTCTATGCCTTGTAATGGCACCCACAGGAATGCTTCTGACAAAGGTTGCGTTGAGATTGGTTGTTTAAAGTTAGAGGGGTCTGACCTTAAGTAGACATGGGAATCTAGGCGAAAAGTGAGAACTCGTATATCAATTGCCTTCTGAGAATCAGTGACTGGTTTAACACTACACAAGCAATATTTTAGCCAAAAAATGGCGAGTGGAATCTGGAAACGTTACGTGTATGTCACACAGGATAAAATATATTCTTCACATTTGACGAAATACACTGACGACTGTTTTTAGAACATGACCAATGGCGTTGTTGTATGTTCGCGTTACTGGGAAGATAAATCGGTGATTCTATAACCCTCCACCGTTTTGGTATTACATATAAAGAAGACGACCAAAGACTATAAATCTCATGTTTTACTCCCTTTGGTGTGCGTGCAACAGGCTCGTTCGATTACATAAATAGAAATAGTCATTATATTAGGTTGAAGGCGTAGACTGAGACCTGAAATTTTTTAATCTAGTCCACTTTATTGACTATAAAACTGCCACTAGACACCCATAGCAGGAACATTATTTCTGACGACCATAATAAAATAAATTTCTTACAGTCAAAATAAACAAATTTCTTACAGTCAAAAAAACAGGAGAAGAAATGGAATGGTTTTCTATACACATGCTCTCATACGCTTGGTTTCGACTCCAAAGAACTCATTGCCTCCAGTGACGCCATAATTATGGAAAAAACGAAGGCATGCTGGACAGTTTGTGGAGTCCAGTATGCTTTGAAGAGAAGCGACACCAGTTACTTGTACCTAACCTCTGATCGACTTAAATTTAAACCCTGTTTCTGACACGGCCATTTGTGAAATCATCTTCGAGATTTAGTATAATACAACCTTAGTAAATGAAATTTATTTTACCTCTTTCAGCTACATAATCTCACGGTAGTTGGGACATTCGGCTATATAAAAAAAAAGAATACTCTATTACGCGAGACTACAGTGTAGGCATCGTTACTGCGTGGAGTTTGGTCCAACCGCTTGGGATGCGGATATAAAACTGGCCCATTTTGCGGCTTGCTTGTGAATAATTATGACTTCATCCTTGGCAATGAAGTCATCATTTGGAAAGGTGGTGTTACATATCACTGACGAAAGACAACTTTGGTAGCCAGTATGACGGATTTTATAGATTTCATAGATAGCTGAAATTAGGCGACAAGTTGAAACAAAGAGACTATAACATTGTTACCAATCAATATAGTACGCGCAAAGCAGATTGACTTATGTAACGCAGCTGAATATTTCGCCACAGGAAGGAAAGCAGCTTCATGAATACACCATACTGAAATTGAACTGAAAAAGAATATTTGAAAATAATGGATGATCACCTTTGTATCTTCATGGCTTAAAGGACTGATACAGTAATATTCATTATTTAATTCACTATACTATTATGAGTCAAGCTTTGACACAGAGTTTCGAAGGAAGTGGCTTGGAATTTGGCATGTATTACCATTATGTACAGCTTGTGTACAGCTTTTGTAATAAATGTGAAAATATACTCAGCTACAGTGTACATTTCATCTTGAAACACGAGTCTAAATAGGTATGATGAAAGAATTTCACATAGCCACCTGTCTAAGACGTTTCGATTTCATCCGGAATGGCCATGAGTGTTCGTGTGACAGGGAAGTCCGTGTCACTATCAACCCTTCTCTGCGTTGTGTGGCTGTTCGTGCCTGAAGTCACACGCACAGGAACCTCATAATACATGTTCACCGAGTCGTGTACCTCTTGAGTTCTCAGCGACGAATTGCTGAAGCTGCTGTGGATACTGGAATGATGACGTGACAATGACGTCACAGTAGAGAAGGTAACTGTGTCCTGACGTTGTAATGTTCTCTTTTGGCACATGAGGACCATCTTAAAGGCTCGCCTAAACTTGGTGGATACCATGTTGTAGATGATAGGATTCACACAACTATTAAAGTAAAACATGACACGGGCAAAATACACTAAAGCCAGGTAGCCCTCGAAGCCAAGCTTTTCGACGTCGGAGTTTTGGGCGAAGGCGAGCCAGGTGGTAAGCACTCTCCACGGAAGGGAACATATGAGGAAGAGTACTACGACGGTGAGGAGCAAGACGACGACCTGACGACGACCCATCAGGGTGGCCATGGCCCGCTTATCCATCCGCATCTCGGGGCAGATCGCTTCCCGGAATAGCTTCTTGCTGATAAGCGCATAGAGGGCGGCCAGAACGACGACGGGAATGATGAAGAAGATGACCATCAGAATAAGGATGAAAGCCCGGCGAATAGGGGTTTGAAGGGGCTGCCGACAGACCTTAATTGGGGTGCCATTCATGTACTGAGAATCCTTGAACAGAGCAATTGTGAAGAAGGGCACGGAGGCGCTCAGTGAGATGAGCCAGACTGCGGCAATCAGCTTCAGAGTCCGGGATACCGTGCAGATGTACTGGGCCTTCAGAGGCTGACAAATGGCGAAGTAGCGCTCGTAGCTGATCACCAGGATTGTCAAGGCGGAAGCGTGTGCCACGGAATGTTCCAAGAAAGGCACCAGTTTACCTGAAAAATCATAATTACAAAGTATGATAAGTGGACATAATCATGAGAAAATAAATAAGAATCGTATTGAGCGGAAATGGAAACGTGACCTCTGGCAAGGGAATGGGAGGTAACTCCAGTGAGATTAATTGACCAATAATTCTGAGAAATTCTGAGACTAGTTAATGTGTATAAATACATATACAGCTTAAATCCCTGATGATAATGTTATTTTACAGCGATTATTAGAATGGGCATTTTTCTGTAGAATAGCAAACTGTACGTAAGACAGTTCAAAATACAGTTCAAAACTTAAGCCCGGTATTATTCTTCTCAATAAAGACTGAATGACACCAGATGCTCAATTCACTTAAAACTTCATTAAAAAAATTAATATGCAATTGTCTTGCAACACCTAACTAGATGATGCAATCCTTCCTCAACAAACAACAACAAGGCTGCAAGACATATACACCTTTTAAAAGGCGAAGCGGTCTTTTTAATGTGTTGTGTTCTTGGCTCTCTATTCATCTCACAAAATAATAGGGTATAGAACACGATAACAACATTGGTTTAAGTTCCGAGCGGCATGTATTTCATTTTACCTTTTTAGCGAACTTGAAGCAATCGTTCGCCATTTTAATTCGGACATTGGGGTGACCAAGTTTACGACTTTTACACAACAAGTTTACACCACTAGATGTCATTTAATATGTTTACCAAGTCCTCGAAATTATTCAATTTGTGTTGGTACTGACATTCTAAAGCAAGTGGCTAAAGGCTGAGTGCAGTTTTGTGTCCTGGTCACACGTATCTTTCCATCCATGCCCAGCCCGAACACAGTCTCACAAGCCTAACAAAATATGCACAAAGCCTCCAGGCTGAATAACACCGAATTGTCCAACCGTTACCACAAACTATAAAAACTTTTGTATTTGCTGCATATAATGTAATGGCTCTGATGTATATATTTGTAAGTCGCATCTGGTCTGTGATGTATTGGTTCAATGCCTGTACTCTATGTCAGAAAGCATCACCTCACACAAATTTTAATGTACTAATAACAAGAAAAAAACCTTTTCTGATGAAAATGGAAGATCTATGTAAGTTCTAAACTGGAAGAATTATGTATTTATTTGTGTTTGCTTTCAATGGGCTTCTTGTAATAGGTTTTATTAACATGCGATTTTTGCCACTCCTAGAGCGAACGACTGTTATTACATTAGGCCATAGACCTATTTACGACACTACCAGTTGGATGGTCACCTCAAAGCCATAAAATACCTACACGTTATGTACTGAGAAATAACAATTAAGTAAAGGTGTTCAACTTGTCATCTTGTTCTGAACTAAACACGCAGTTCTTGTCTGTATCAAGCCGATGGCACATTAAACTACATACAATCATTGGACTATATTTCATATTTGGAAAAAAGGTATATCTTTGGCTGAGTGTTCCTGGCGTCTTAATAGCTACAGAACAACCAGATCTTCACCATTGAGGTCGCTTGTTGAAAAATCTGAGTATCTACAGCCAGGTAGATCTTCAAGAATGAGGTCGTGTGTTGATTTATTTATTTATTTATTTGATTGGTGTTCTTCGCCGTACTCAAGAATATTTCACTTACATGACGTTGGCCAGCATTATTGTGGGAGCAAACCGGGCAGAGTCCGGGAGAAACCCACGACCATCAGCAGGTTGCTGGCAGACCTTCCCACGTACAGCCGGAGAGGAAGCCAGCATGAGCTGGAGTTGAACTCACATCTTCAATGATGAGGTGATATGTTGAAAAATAAGAGTAGTTACACTAGATCTTCACTAATGATGTTGTGCGGTGAAAAATTCCATTTGCTACAGTCAACTAGATCTTCACTGATGAGGTCGTGAGGTCGAACCCATTCCCCCTGCTCAGCAATGTGGGGGGTTCTGAGGATAGCTATTGACATATCTTGGTATCTTTCCGGCTCTGATTGGTTTGTTCGACTGCGTCATATTAGTGAAACATTCTTGAGATCAAAGTTAAATATACAATAAATATACACATGTAAAAGAATACATTGATTGGGTACATCTGGTTGACTGGCGAAATAAATGTATCGTTCTTCTAGATCGGTGACAGAGGTTTCAACAGAGGTACATAAAATATACTTAAAGGATCTTGCCAAACTTCCCAAGCAGGCACATGAGAAGGTACTATCGTATATTTCCAAACAACAGAGATATGTATTAGAAGCAACATACAGTAGCATAAAGCGAGATGTGGTCTGATGGAGAAACTGTGTATTGGGCATATGGCAACAATACGCCCCAATGAAGGGTATTAGTAAAATCAGTCAATAAAATCCGTCTGGTTAATAAAGACTACTGTCTAGTTGTATCATTAACAGTTGAAAGCTGTTCGTAGATGGATCGTCCTGTCTGTTGATCCAAGATTAGCCAAAACCTTATCAAAGCAACGCGAAGCCTCAATACATCAACTAATGAATATGAATTGCTAACTGGTAGTTGGCCCACGGGATAACTTTTACTGTTAGTGGGTTTCTTTACCGTGACATGTTTTGGGGTGCCGGCATGTCTGAACAGCATTGGAATCAAATCGCTCGAGTGACTGTACTAATCCGGAATTCTCACGTTCCCCTGAAGTCGGAAACACGAGCAAATTTGTAATCTTCATGTTTGTGGCCCAATTTGGTTTTCAGTCATATCCTCTCTTTTGTGTAAAATTAGTCGTAACAAATGTAAAAGATTGGTTACCAGTTCCGACATGGGAGGAAAGGGAGAACAAAAGAGATTGGCGATAAGCCGTGGCGACTACCAGAGCTATCTGATCCAGTGTCGCCGTGTATTCCCTCATCCGGTCAGTCCAGTCCGGCGTGGCACTTAGAAAGTCTCATTAACAATCTGCCTCTAGATGAAATTACACTATTATCTTTTCAAAAGGAAATGGCTTTCTGTCTTAATGCTTTGCTGTACCCAAATACGTATACCCACTTAGAGTCTAAATTTTGCAAGATGACCTCGAGTCGACTTGGAGCTTAATGTTCAAGTCACGCGATATGGTAAGACAGCTTTTGTCAAACAGGAAACCAAACACAGACATTCTTGCAAACCAAGAAAAAACAAAAACAAAAAAAAAGGAAAAAACAGAGAAAAAATGACCAAAAGTAATTTTGTGTTATTAAGTCATTTCTATTTCCAAGCATACATGATTTTTAAATTGGCCTGGCGCCGAGTAAGAGGTAAATAATTATGGTTAACTGTTTTTTATCAGCTTGCCATCCTGCCAAACAGTGTAGAATCTACCAGCAGCTCTTATGTTTTCTTCGGAACTTTTTGTTTCTGTGGCACTATGTATACTTCAGGGACAGTAAAGCTCATTATGCACCAATTACCAGCAATCAACACGACGCTATGGTTTGAGCATACCCTAAAAGCGTTTACTACAGACAGGGAATTTGGAACTCACTTTAATATTTCAAATGCATTTTAGCGAACATTGTAATGACTTTTGCCATGTGACATGTTCATCAGTTGTTCCAAGCTACGAGGTTAACCGATAATATCATACGGGGCCAAAGAGAGTAATTTAACCGGCCAGCACTTGTGCTAAGACAAAAGCACCAATCGAGCAAGAAAAAACTAATTCCGCTAACCAATTACAAGCGACGCTAGATAAGTCTGTAAGTTCTAGGAACTTACTCTGGTACAGCGTTAAGCAACATTAGCCCTGACCCGATTTAACCCATACTGGGTGTTTATGAAGCTGTCTCCTCCAGGCGGCCCGACTTTCAGGGGTTTATAGATGAATGGTGGCCACTTGGAAATGCCATTGGGGAATCAGGATGGATTAGGACAGACAATAGACTGTGGCAACGACTTGGCTTACTTGTCTCTGATGCGAATAGGTCAGCCCGGATGGAGAAGGTCGGTTATTGATGGACACATTTACTGACTAGGTTCATCAGGTCCTGCTATATACATATACAAATAGGCCGCAGGACATCGTGAGACCACTCATTTATGTCTTTGGTAGAGCGTCATTTATGCGTTGTGAATAAGTACCCTGACCAATTGTATAGAGAGGCATCCCCCGAGTACTTAGCAAAGCCTATCTACTGTATACAGTGGGTTTCACGATTAAGTCTATGCGTCCAAACTGACATTCATATACTAGCCTTCAACCGAAATAGACGTTACGAGTCAATAATCGCATGGTCAATTCCCAAAAAGACGTTTAACACATAATACCGAATAGTTAATAACACCAAAAAGCACGAAATTAGGACGGAATCCCTAACCAAGCAGTGGATTTACTTGATTCGGAGTTTCATTCATCTATCTGAATGATGACATACGCCTATACAAAGTATACGCCACAAGCAGTATTCTCAGCTGAGGCGTAATCTCTTGACGATGAAGTCCTGTTTTGGTTAACTATATTACATGTAAGCTTCCACTACCAGTATTTTATTAAAATAAAGTTTTGTGGAGTATGAATTTTTTGGAAAAAAACGTACCTCTGTAAAAAAAAAATGAATATGAATTCAAAACGGCTGTCAACCATATCAGGTTTAAATAAGAAATTCAATTTTCTCACTGGCCTCATTTCGTCTGCCGACGTTTCACCCACAACAGTAAACCTACAAAGTGAGTTGCTCGCCTTGTGAATACTTTTGCGCTGCAAAATCGTACAATTTGTTGTATTTGAGTATTGGAATATCAGACTTATCGACGTTCAACACAAACCACCAAAAGAAATAAGAAAGCATAGACAGTAAAAAACAATTAGGACGGATTTACACAAGAAGCAGTCAACAATTTTCAATGATGACGGAAAAATGACCAGTATCCGAACCGAATACCATGCTAGTTAAAATCATATCGTTAATGAAAATATGTATTTCATTGGTAACAACTGTTCATATGCCCAACGTGGCGATCTTGTTCAACACGATAAGTATAGCTACGGTTTATGCGCAATTAGACATTAATTATTCGATGTAATTATGCAATTCCAGATGCAATTATGGTTACTGTCATATTAAAAATTTTAGGAAATCTCTTTAAAGGCGACAAGACAGCACGTGGATAGCAGTAAACCTTAAGCAAACCGCCTTAGAGTAACGGCCCCTTATGTCAGACATGTTTGTGGTTAGGGATTCCCTGATCTTTGCCAATCGATAGACACACGAAAAGGTCAATCAGGTCAATATGTATTAACAGGCCACATATTGCTTTGATAATCTGAATCCAAGAGCAACGGTGGTATAACGAAATGCTCCGAGATATTCCCAACCTCGGGATTTTTAACTGAAATGACAAGAAAATGCTATTATAAATACACATAAGCAGAAGAAGGCCTTGTTACCTATCAGAATAGTTTTCATTACTTTTAAGCCCCTTCATCCGACTTAATCACACCAAAATGTGATAATTCTCGCAATTTTAATGTTGAATGAGTTACACAAGAATTGTTATATGTATGCACAAATGCCCACTGCCTTTGAAATGTACTCGAAAACATTGCCCGAGAGCTAGTAGTCAGCAGTCGTAGTATCAAGCCTGCGAAGCGATCGATTGCTTTTCGTGTATATGTATGAAATGGTGTCTGTCTGAGTATTCGGTTTACACCTCATAAATCCATTCCCTTAGTTTCCGAGAACAAGGGAAACTCAAATTTGTGTAACAAAATCTCCAAGATGTCTTCCACAAGGAAACACCAAGTAAAAGGACTAACAATACTACGACAATCAAAAAACATTATTAAAATTATCGAACATTCAAATTATCGAACATTGGTTTTTCCACGTTTTAAAACTTTTAGATAACTCGAGAACAACGTCATCAGTTGTCCTCCTTGGGCCAGTGGTTATTATGTACATGTACGTCAATCAGCCAGAAACTAGCTGATGAGAACAAATCAAATTTGTCCAAGGAAGCTGTATCTAAAAGTGGCAAAAGTCCCTGGCCAAATTAAGGTGATCGTAGCTGTTATATTTAAATCTTGGGAAACGTTATTACTATGTTAAGAAACAGCCCCCTATTTCCCAATTCTCAGGTCGAACTGTATCAGAAACGTGTGTAGTCACACACATAATGACACAAACGCACACGTACCCATATTCTTCCTCATACCATCAGCAATCGCCAAAGTTTACTGACAAATTGAGTCGGAACGTGCAAGAGAGCGTGTGGCTGAGGCATGAATCTGTATTCCTGCCTTTGATTTGAGAACTATACAAAGCTCATCCTATAGAGCAGATTAAGTTTACCCTATAATATATATCACAAGCAGAGAATAATGAGCCATTTTGCTTAAGATTCATTATATCTAGGCGTTGTTATTGACATTGGCATACCAATGGTGAGTGGTAATGCCGTTCCATCTAATCATCGTAAGGATAATTTCCCAAACAACCTCGAACGCAAACTACCAAACAACTAAAAACGTACATAAAGTAACAAATTAGGACTCATTGTGTACTAAAAACAAGCAATCACCGGTCTTCAAAATTCAGGGAGACACAAGGAATATTCTAGGCTCCTATTTGTAATCAGTATCCAAATTATAAGCCATATATGAAACAGAGCGCCAGAGATTCTGGACATTGTTCAGACTTACTCACAATAATTGAAGGGTTGAAACGTGTTTTATGGAAAATCCTTGACACACTAGTTTTTTAGTTATAGCGTGTGAATTCAAATCGTCACACAGAATAAGTAGGGTCTAACAAATGCTGCATTTACAACTGTGCACATTCCACATGCGGAAACTTTGGCCGGCTCGGGGATGTATATTCATCGTGTTAAACTAGATCGCCACGTTGGATATATGAATAGTTGCCATAAATTTGGCACAGAGGTACATATTTTTAATATAAGCTGACATCGTACACGATTTGGATAAGGATTTATTTCATTCTGCAAGAAATTCGTTGTGTCCATATCAATGAAACTGTTAGAAGTTTTTCTTTGCATGACGCCGCCCTAAATTTCCTACTTTATAAACTTTTGTGGTTTTTTTGGTGGTTTGTGTTGAACGTTGTTGTGGAAAATGGCCCTGCGATTATTGACCAGAAAAGTGCATATTGGCTGACGGCTGGAATACGAATGTCTGCTTTGTCGTCTATCGGTTATTGCTATCAAAGTAAATACTATATTAGTCAATATATTTATTTATTTAGTTAGTTAGTTGTTTATTTATTAATTTATTTATTTAATAAATGTTATACGCCATACTCAAGAATATTTCACTTACACGACAGCGGCCAGCATTATGGTGGTAGAAAACCGGGCAGAGCCCGAGCTAAAACTACGACCATACGCAGGTTGTTGACAGACCTTCCGCAAACGGCAAGAAAGGAAGCCAGCATGAGCTGAACTTGAACACGCAGTGGTGTGGTTCTCGTGAACCTTTGCGCCGCTTATTCAGAATAGAACACTGTAAAAGAAATACTGACTCTAAATGCATCCCCATCATCGTAAACAGCCGGCTGGTAGTCCTCATCTGTTAAGTAGTGAATGTCACGATGACCGTTTTCAGTTGTCAGCGTCAATCATTGCAGATAGCGAGTGCAAGTGGCAAGCACATGTCTAGCCAGATTATCACAGGTTAACAAAACACGACTGTTTTCTAGGAAATGTGCAAGACTACCTTTCTTAAAAAGATTTTTTAAGAAGAGATCTGCAATTTCAAGGAAAAAGAATATGTGCCATCAAGCAGCAGCCTACATGACACTTAGCACTCTAGCTTATGATTAAGAAATGCAATGAAATTCATGTGTTGTCATCACATTTATAAATAAATTAAATAAAAACAATGTAAACAGACCATGCAACCTGGTTGTAAAGAATTCTGTCACTTTCAGATAACAGATGTCACTTAATTGCAATGGAACGTGTCAGTCCTGCAGTATCTCTGACTTTCCTACTCTATTTTCTCAGGGGCCTTGGTGACAATAAAGGGTCCACGTCGTTATTGGATCATTTGCCAGTATGAGGGAAAACTCATCAGTTACTTGTCAAAAGTCGATGGTTGACCTCTGGCAAGGCATGCAACAGACCGCCATGACATAAGTGGATTCAATTTTTGAGTGTCTAAGCGTCAAATTCCGCAAACCCTAAATGAGCGTTCCTAGTTGATAATCGCCAGGCTCCTTTCCAAACAAAACACCATTTCCTGGACGAATATGTAAGGAATAATATATAAACAACCAATAAAGCTGGTAACTTGTTACAGATAAGCGATCAGTGATCCATGGAAGACAACCGTTATTCTGTAGGCATTTCATTTGAATTCAAATTTCAACTGGTACTCCGTGGATAATCCAAGTCGAATACAAATAAAGGTATTACAGTCGGGCTTTGCTTACAACTGCTAATAAATGCACAATCAAAGTGAAAATCATGCATGCTTATGCAGCCCCTAGCGGGATAAGACACTGTCATCAAGCAGAGCGCCAGAGGTTCTGGACGCCCTGTCCACATCTAATTACAAGAAAATTATACTCATTGTAAAAATTAAGAAACTTTAAGTGAAGCCGTTTGATGAAATACCCTTGACACACTTGGTTTTTACAGTAATAACATGTGACGTTATTCGGTGTATTACTGTCCAAGCTTTTATAATTTACAACGCCAAAATTGAAACCATCCGTCTTGTAAAGTCCGGGGGAGAGGAAACCGTTTTAGTATGTTTATAAATACAGGTCCGGATAAGATGCGCCATTTGAAGAGTCCATGGTTTCCTTTCAGTCCAGCGAAGCTGGGTAAATATCTTTCACAGCTTTTGCTATATATGGATTGTTTAAAGCTAGCAGATCATCAATATATCGTTTAATGAATGAGAAAAATCGGGCCTGGTGAGGATTACTCCTTAATAGTTTCTGCATATAGTCGTATTTATATAAGAACAGGTACAGATCCGCCAAAAGGGGAGCACAGTTTGTACCCATCGGAATACCAAAACACTGCTAATGTATGGTTTCCTCGAATATCACATAGATGTTAGTAATTAGAAATTCAAGCAATTCAATGAACATCCACACATCCGATGAATGGGAACCCCTGTATGTAGTGAAACTGAAGAAGGCTGTGTTGCCTTTGGCGTTAATATAGCGGTGACCGGTTTTAATAAACACCGTAACAATTTGTGATGAAATTCTATCTATTAAATCCGTGTGAGGAATAGCAGTATAGAGAATAGAGAAATCTCAAGTAAGTATGTCCTTATACGGCACGTGTATTAGAGCGTCTAGTGCTTCAGTGAGATGCTGAGTTTTAAAGTAGAGTTGACGCCTGGATACACATGCAGTTGACACCGGAATTGTTTGTAATAGCATTATAGAACTAATTCTCAACGCTCTTTGTAAAACTCTAAGCAATGTGGTCAACAAACGAATGGTTGTACAACTTCTTGAAACCGTCGTACATGACGCTTATATATATTGTGTATTTCAGTAATACAATAAAGCTGTCCTATATCAGTGTGGCGAAAAACAATATTTAAGTGTCATTCCTAAGATAACTTTGCTAAACAGTTCTTCCAAAATGTATATACTAGCAGAATACGCAGATGTTGCTGTAGACATATTTAACTCTGTACAAGAGTTTAAAAGTGATAGTTCTTTCAGATGAGGATGTCAATATCAAGAGTTTTGTCAATATCAGGAGTTTTGTCCTCGGGAACATGGGACAATGACATACTGTCTCTGCAGCTTAACAAGTACCCTTTGCACCGCCGAAATTTCGATTTTTTGTTCGATCCAATATAGAACAATTCTCTGCTCTTTATGCTTAGGGTCTCACATAAAGAGATTCTTTAGGTCATGATTCATGTTTACATTTGTCATACGTAAAAACCGATGATCCACGACTGTAGCCACCGGCAGTACATGTGGGCGAATCGACCTCCTTAATAGCATGGGAGTAATTTTGTAGGGACAGGTTTAATATTTTCATAGAATATGCATGCTGGCTGTTGAATGTTAAAATAATTGGGTACAGCGCTACGAAACTCTGGTTCATTGAAAATTGGTAGGCTAATTAAATCAAGGCCTCGGGTTAGGTTCCAATTGTATTAACAAGACAATACAGCCGAAGATATGCTACATCGTGAGACAGACGCACAGCACAGGGTGGAGCATTTCATTTAGGAATGTCACTTGATACGTTTGTAACTGCTTGCTTCAGGAATTTCAAATGCAGTGCATATTTTATGTTGGCTATTGTTGGCAATTGTAGCTAACAGTTATGTCTATTAAATTCCCCTTTCTGTGGTTACGAGTTCTGTGTTTAAGGCATTTTAATAGATTAGTTGTACCGCAATTGTGTGGATGGCTTGATGTTACCATCACAGTATTATATGGAAAGACTAAACCCAGCACCACCACCTAGTATAGTTCACGGCCACGAATTTTGAGGTTCAAAATCCACCTCTGTTTCATTTTCAGATGAAATACTAATTCTATCATCTAAATGCTGAAATGATCCCAATCATGGCTGGAGATTGAAAAAATGCCTAAATATTTCTGTCCAATGGATTTTCTGGACCAATTCACACGTAGAACATGCTGTTGGCCACAATTCTTGCACGTTATCAAATAACTGTAATTAGAAGAGGAGCATTAAGAATGAACACAAATTTTACCTGTCAGTGAAGAGGTAAAGGTGTTGGATTTGCCAAGTAATGGCACTCCTTAATCCACACTTGAAAATAGAAAATAATAGATATCAGAATTGTCACACGGTTTGGCTAAATATTTCAAGATTTGGTAGAGATTTCCTGTTTTATTTGATGAAATAAATTCGGCATATATATTGAAATGAATCTTAGTGTAACGGATTCATTCAATGACCCGCGCTGTGAACATGTGCCTATATTCTCATCCTTAGCCCTATTTATTGGATATGTACATGCACTCCTAAGTTGTTAGGTATAATTGTGGCGTTCAACAACAATCAAATAAGAAAATAAATCCTGTGCCATATCGTAATTACATACAAATTATTTTGGTCGTCATGCTTTAGAATCTTTAAATGGCTATGCCTTGGTAATATTGTCAGAAAGTAATGTTGAAAGCTTTTGTTAACTGAACATCGACTGTGAAAGGCGAGTATAGCTGAATTTCTTTGTTTGGTTTGAAGTCCCTCTACCATGTCTGCTGGTCTCCACTTTTGCGTACGAAGTGTTCAAGGAAGGTAGATACATGTAGCAGGTGTCCGGTACTCCCGCATTCACACTATCATGGCCAACGTCAACACAACAGTTTCTATCGGAAAATATTAGATTTACATCCAAGGCTGCAAAAGGTAGTGAACCTTAATGAAGACAAACGATGAGTACAGAGCATCGAAAATCTTGTTAACATCTGCAGCCGTGAAAACAATGTCATTAACAACGTGCGAGGCTTCATTAAGGTTTAGTCGGCAACGGCAAATTAAATTAAAAACCTTGCCTTAACCTTAACCATCTAATCAAAGTTTGTCTATTTTTGAATACAGCATTGACAAAAATTTAACTGGACAGAGAGGACGATAAAAATATGGTGCTGTGTGAGACGGTCAAAAAAACTGTTAGGCTTGTCAGCAGATTAGACAACAGTACAACTCAAATCCGGCAAGGACCTTATGTCCTCGGTGTTACATCACACTGTATAACTGTCACTAGCGGGTGATACTGGACAGATTTACGATGAATTCCGAGAAGTTACAACTTCAAACACCTTGCCTTCATTTCCACTTACACGCCATAGATCTCAATCTGAAAGAAACTGAGGGTGGCGGTAAAATACGTTCAAGTTACTGTCTCTGTCAGTTGGAATCAAAGACAATAGTTTTAGATGTAAAAAATGGCAGCATTTTCCTTGCTTTCAGTTATCAACACGCTTTCTTTCTGAAAACTTACACCTTGAACCAAATTATCTACCACATTGTGACAATCCATGGGATTTATTTGCATTTCTGTCAGAGCTTCAAACTGTTGTTTGACACGCAATATCACAAACGTTAACTTCACCCAGCCTCGCCACTAAGTCTGAATTCAGGTAATTTATTGGAAACTATTCTTAATGTCTTACATTAGTTACGTTTAACTACAGTACCATTCAGTACATTCGAAGAGACCAGTTCCACAGAGTACAGTGCTAAAGTGTACAGTAACAGGATGAGCAGGACATGTCTTCAAGAAAAGTCCTGTCCTTCACGCCCAACTCTGTGTATTGCGTGCATTGGTTTGGGTAACATGACAGCTGAACCAAATTCCATTGCTTCGTTTTATTGCTACAGTCTATACCGAAATGTCTGATATTCAGTCTTTACTCGATGCAAGAGGTAAATTCATACTTTGAGTAAATCTAACGTCAAAAACAGTACCAGATACCAAGATAGATCGGACCTCATTCATGGAGTTAAATGACATCGGTCAACGTGGCATCGTCTTGAATTTTTTTTCTAATGGGGGGCGTTCCATTGAATTGTTGAATCGATTGACATCCATGACAAGCTCTTTTATCACAATCAAGTCCTAAAAACCTTCACTGCCTCCTGTAGAGAAGACGGTGGGCTCGCGGCATTGCAACAACCATCCCATATTAAGAATGGAGGACAACTGCTAATTTCACTGCGAGACCTCCAGCTAGTTGTTGTTTTGTTTTTTACACAGGCGAGGTCTGTTCAGAAGGGATCATCAGTCGGGTAAGATCTGGTGCATCAGTTAACACTGACAGCTAAAGTGACAATCGCCAACATGCATTTGGGGTGATGAATCGAAAACCTCAAAATAAAAGATAGATGATGCAAAGTTTTTTCTCTTGCACCTATTTTTTCTTTCGGTTGAATAATCTTACTTTCGGCGAACGAGTAGGAATCTACAAGACTGCCTTTCAGTTGGACACCTGCACTGTTCGGCAGCAATCCAAAACCTATAATATAACATTAATAAAGATTTACATACATTTTATCAACAGGCTTCGCTCGTTATTGTATAATATTGCTGAGTACACCTGGACTTTCACATCCAGTTTGTTTCCGGCTTCTAGATGAGTCACCCAGTTTCTTCAAGAAAATACCCCAAAACTATTCCCCCAGTGCAGAAGTCTACTTCTGGCCTTGAACAAAAACACGTTCTTCATGCGTGTGAGTATTGACACACTTGGGGGATGATGGTTTAGGGTTTTGTGATAATCATCCATGTTCCAGTATTTTCTGAATCATTTTGCAATTCATGTTTTGAGGATAAGAATAGTTGCTTTTGAGGATAAGAATAGTTGCCTTTGAGGATAAGAATTATATTTTGAGGATAAGAATAGTTCCTTTTGAGGATAAGAATAAACCTTTAAACAGTCAGGGGACTTGAGAGCGAGCGGGGATGATTTCGAGCGAGTCAAACTTTATATTGCGGATTATTTTGTTTTCATATCTGGTCAGATTTAAATGACGTTCAATGTTCACGAAAACTTGGAAAGTTCCAATTCTCTGAGCCTTGCATAATATACGGCTTGAATGGTGAGGTTTAACACCTTTTTAAGAATATTTTCACTTATACGTTTAGGTTCATGAATGAAATAAACTGTCTGGATTTGGCAAACACCTGACGACGTTTCACACATGTGAACCAGATTTTCACCTGAAAACCATGCTGAATGTGTATTATATATTTCCGGATGCCAAGCGATTTTAGAGCGAATTTCATGTAAGACGACCCAAAGGTTCACATGAGAGCTGTAGGCCCATTATTGCCACCAAAGCCCTAAAAACAATAGCAGTAATGGAGTTTCTTCTCTTAAAAGGTACATCACTATTTCGTATCCGTTTTCATATAATAATCGTGTTTTGCTCAAAAGGTCACAAATACCAAGATAAAGGTAGGTATACAAAGAAAAATCTTCTTTAAATTCTGTTTATATTTTGCTCGATTACATCCTTTGTACAGGTCAAACAAACCACAAATTAAAATAACTCATCTAAAATGTCACAAGTCAAATAGAGCAGTACTAGTTTGACATCTGTCAAATGCAGATCGTCAACGTACTGAACTAAACTGACGTCCAAAAGAAACTTTACAAAGACTTCAAATCAATTTATTTTTCCAAAGCAAAAAACAGGATGACTGAAGTTTAATATATTGAAAAGACCAATGACTTTAGATATTGAAAGTCTTGAGTAAGAACAGACAAATAAGCCCTCAAATCATTTTTAAGTGAACAAACAGAACAAGGTGTAGAAAATAGCCATTCCATCTTGGTTAACATTGGGCAGAGTGACACAAAAGGTTGATTATTTTTAAAATCAGTCAATATCAAAACCAACCAATATCGTGTGTGGCCACACCTTGCTTCAATGCATGCAAAAACTCTCCGACGCATAGAAAAAGTCAGTCGTCTGATGACATGACGTGGGATTCGTTGTCATTCATCTTGGAGAGCGAACGTCAGTTCTTGTCGGTTGGCTGCAAGGTGTGGCCGTTGTCTTACTCGATGACCCATGACATACCAAAGGTGTTCTATGGGAGACATATCTGGGGAACGTGCAGGCCACGAGAAAACGTTGACGTCGTTGGCGTTCAGGAAGTTCTGCACAATTCGAGGTGTATGGGGTCTGGCGTTGTCATGCTGGTACAGGACACCACGTGGCTGCTGTTGAAGGAATGGCAGGACAACAGGACGTGGAATTTGATCCTCGTAACGTTGAGCTGTTAGGTTCCCGTAGATGAGGACCAGTGGTGTCCGTTCCTCTCCACAAATCCCATCCCACACCATCACGCTGCCGCCACCAAACCACCTCCTGGACGCATGATGCAGCCGTTCGTTCGCCTCTTCGACGGTAAACTCGCTGTCTGCCATCGGACCGGAACAGGCAGAAGCGGCTGTCATCCGTGAAAACAACACGTCGCTGCCAACGGCGTACAATTCGAGCCCATCGAAACCTCTCGCGGACGATGTTCGATTGTCAACAACTGCCCTCTGAATGGTCGATAGGCCCTAATTCCGTGAGCACTGAGTCTCCTGGACACGGTCTGCCGACTAACCCGATGACCTAAGGCATTGATTGACGATGACGTCACTGTCAGGAAGCGGTTCCTCGGGTTTAAGGTGCGCAGGTAGCCGTCTTCTCTGGGCGTAGTTACCCAAGGCCTGCATTTTCTTGGCCTGTCCGATGTCTGCCCTGTCTGTCTGTTAAGTTTGACACAGTTAAACAGGTCTTTGCAATTTGGGAATGGGTGGCTCCCATTGATACAATACCCAGGGCCCTCTCGCATTGTTCTAGAGTCAATCGAGGCACTACTTGGTTTTTAGTCAGTGTGCAAGTCCAACACACTGTGTGTAAGGTTTTTGTACACTTATTACATGTGCAGTTGCGGCCATCCATGGGTCACGTGATTTTTCAACTTTCTTCGTTGTCTCAAAACAAATTCGTGTGGACGTATATGACACTTGTCGCACATGGGAATAAGTTTCCACAATGTTTTCCTGCAATAATTTGGTATTAATTTGCTGAAAAGGCTGGTTAAATTTAAAGGAGAAGAAAAACCTAAAAACATGACACTATAGACTGAAATGAGCACACTTTTTGTATCTGGTGGTGCCTGCTGCATAATTTTGCCATTTTTCCTCGCCAAACACGTAAAGCCTAAAAACGGCAAAGCTGGCATAAATCGCCTCCTCCATCGCCTCCTCCATCTTAATACCCTGTAATTTATGCTGGGGGTGTGTTGCCTCTCAGCCAATGAGAGTCGTTAAAACTGCCGGCTTGTTCGTGTAAACTCGGAACCTACGTCCAACATTCCGGTTTCCCGATCGTCAAGCGGTAAACCAACCGTACTGTTCCTTACCTTCTGGGAAGAAGAGTTCTGGTGTACGAACTGCACTTCGGCGGTTTCCGACGGCAATTCTCCTCCTAACACAGAGGTTCTTGGGCAAAATGGAGTCGCCCACAGCGGATTTTGGCCCTGACTTCAATTATAATTTATCAATTTGAAGTACATATTAGAATTTTTTATGGCATGCACCTGCAAGGAAAAGCATACTCTTTTCAGTGGTAGTTGAATGATATTTAAATTTCTTCTTTAGCTCACGGAGTCGTAAAGTTTCTTTTGGCCGTCAGTTTATTATAAGGGAATCTGCCAGGCCCGAATGTATTACTTATTGATTTGATTGGTCTTTTACGCCATTTTCACTTATTCGATGGCAGCCAGCATTACGATGGGAGGAAATCGGGCAGAGCCCGGGGGAAACCCACGACCACCTGCAGCCTGAATATATCACAAAGAAATCCTAAAATTACAAAATTCTGAAAAATCATTAAAGTGTCTTAAAGTCTTTATTCAAGTTCGATTGATTGTGATTGCTTGGGGTTTAACGCCGTACTTCAAAGTTATCATCCTTTCTTCTTCTGATCAATGATAGAGAGACAACTTCTGGCTATAAATTTATCGGCAAACACAAAATCTAATTGATCATCTATGTTTTTTTGGATATTTTAAGATGGCCCCCTCCCTCTTAACACCCCTCGCGCTTGCGGTTATCATTTTCAATAGCTCTTAAAAATATCAGCGAATTAGCTAATATCAGCAGACTGTTTTTGTCAAAGTCGTTTGATGTCGGGTACAACCAGAGGTAAAGATATGGCATTAGAAAGAAGATTGACTTATGTTGCTCAGAAGTGCTAACCGAGGCTTCAGGATAGGCCAGCTGGGTTTAGTCTTAGAAGAAATGATTACAGTGGAAAATTGTGATAGCTTGGGCTGACATTTTGCACTTTCTGAAGAAATCAGAATATTAATATAAATATTATTTCTTTATTAAACATTGATCTTATTGATTAGCGAAGACTGTCATTCTGTCTGCAAGGGTATATGTCATCTGTATGATGAAGAACACAAAAAATTTACAGTTGACCATCAAGATGGATGGGCTTTATATTCTTATACGTTCTAACAAAGTAAGACGAATGTTAGTTCCGTAAGAAATATTTATGTCTATGCTTTCATGACGACAAAACAATGTCAGTCTTTTTGAAAAGCATTTGTCACCTGTCTGACGGATCTATGCTTGGAAGCAAACATTCGTATATCAGCCGCCAACAAATATGGACGTTCCAGATCAATAATCTCAACGCCATTTCCCAAATCGAGGTCTATCACAAACATCCAAAGAACTAATAAAGTATATAAAGTACGAAATTAGGACTGAATCGTGCAAAGATAAGCAGTCCACAGATTTCAATGATGTTGTGAAAGCGCAAGGTATGTTTTAGGCAAATGACTGAAATCCGTATTCAAGTTGTGTACTGTGGTAGTAGCCGTCTCATTTTTGTGCAAATCGTCGATAATAAAATGTGTATCTGGTAACAGTATCCCTACAGGACACAAGCCATGCAGTGGTGATAGTATACCAACAGGACATATGCGCTCAAGCCATACGGTGGTGACAGTATACCAACAGGCCATATGCCCAAGCCATATTGTCACGGTGGTGACAATATACAAACAAGATAAATGCGCCAAAAAAAAAGACGGTGACAATATACGAACAGAACAAACGCGTCTAAGCAATACGGCGGACAGAATATGTCAACAGACGAGAACCGGGAAGTCGAAACAAACACTTTTATATGAGCCGTTAACCAATTCCAAAAGACTGTAACTAGGAAAGTGTATAATGTAAGAAATTAAGACGGATTCATGCAAAGAGAAGCAGACAGCAGTTTTCAACAATAATGGAAAGACGCAAGGAATGGTCTAGCTAAATGAACTAAACCCATATGCAGATCGTGACTATGCTCGTTTGTAATTTATTAAACAAGAAATACAACTGTAAATTTCATAGTTTTCAGGTACACTTCCAGCAAGAGAACCGTACTCATTGTAAAGTTGAAGAGATCTAGAGTGAAGGCGTTTGATGGAATATTCTCAAACTAGTGTCTGCAGTAATGAATTGTGACATTGAATTCGCCCCCACAAAAACAGGATCTAACAAATGCTGTAAATCTAGATATATTCAAGACCCTTCATTACTGTTATCTAAGTATAAGCATAATTCACATCCTCAAAATCGAAACTATCCCTCAGTCGTAAAGTCGGGGTGACAGGGAAACGTCTAGAGAATCTGGAGATTCTTTTAACACCAGCAAAGTTGTTTATGTATCTCCAAAAGCGTTTCCAATATACATGTTGTTCAAAGCTGGCAGATAAGCAAAATGATCGAGTTTCATAAAGATTATTCTTGACCAACATCCGCATATAGACGTATTCTTACGAGAACAGGTAAAGTTTTAACTTGCCTAAGCGAGTTTTTGGGAGTGTACCGATTGGAATACCAATACTCTTTTGATATATGGTTTCCCCTTTCACACAGATGTCACTGATGAGAAATTCATGCAACCCATTGAACAAAGACATCCCATGAATGCGTGTAGTGGCGCTGAAGACGGCTTTATTGTCTTAACGTTAATGTAGCGATGACGGAAACAATTAATGATAAAATTCAGTTAAATAAACAATTATCAACCAAGTTTTTGTGATGAATAATATTATAGAGAGTTGACAACCCAAGTGAAGAGTCCTTATACGTTATGTGTAATTCAGCGTTTAGTTCTTCAATGAGACGTTTTGAGTTCATATGAATCCACATGCAGTTGACAGTACACATACAGTACTTTTTCCATAATAATTGTATTTTGTAAAAGAGAATAAACCCGCATCATCGCAGAAAGGTACAGATAATTTCTTGCTTTGAGAAAGAAATAACATTTTAAAATAATTCCTTCAGAATATTGAGATGCAAAAAAGCAATACGGTGGCGGCATGATACTATGATAAATGGATGCAAATGAACAATACAAAGACGATAATATCCCAATGTACCAGCAGGACATATACACACGAGCAATACGATGGCGACAATGTATCAACAGGATAGATGTGTCATCCGGTGATGACCATATACCCACAGGACAGATGCGTCCAAGCCATACGGTGGTAACAACATACTAACGGGACACATGCACATGAGCAATACGGTGGTGACAATGTACCAACAGGACAGATGCACACCAGCAATGTACCAGCAGGACATATACACACGAGCAATACGATGGCGACAATGTATCAACAGGATAGATGTGTCATACGGTGATGACCATATACCAACAGGACAGATGCGCCCAAGCCATACGGTGGTAACAACATACTAACGGGACACATGCACATGAGCAATACGGTGGTGACAACATACTAACAGGACATATGCACGAGCAATTCGGTGGTGACAATGTATCAACAGGATCAATGCGGTGGTGACAACATACTAACAGGACAGATGCACACGAGCAATACGGTGGTGACAATGTACCTTTACCTACAGCATGCATATCTGCACCAAAATAATGCATAACGATCCACTCACTGTATAGCTCAGGTCACATGATACAAATGCCACTGCTTATATATAAAATTGTCCCCTAATGTGGAAAGGTAAAATGACCTTTGGTAGCCTAATATTTGTTTGATTTAATTGTTTGGCCAGAGGAAACTGGGCAGAGCCCGGGGGAAACCCACGACCATCCGCAGATTGCATACAGACCTTCCTACGTACTGTAACCTAATGCAAATGGCGTTTAAACTAGGGACGGGTTCATTCTCGGCCTTGGACATCCGCAATTGGTGACAGTAAGCGGATTGCGATGCTCGTGTAACTGTTTGCGCAGCAGAACGTTCGTTGATGACCACTTGTCTGCCGCCAGGTAATGAAGATGCCAAAGGTAAGTAATATAAAGACTAAAGCTTAAAGAGTAAAGCCAGAGCAGCGAGGATTGTGTGGTAGTTGGTCAATGTTTATACGTTACCAGTAAAATATAGCCTCAGCCAGTTGGAGATTTGTTCCAACTGTTCAGGTAAATGCTTAAATAGTAGCAAACTAAGCGCCAACTAGCACCATGGCTTAAGCAGAGCCAGTAGAAAAAATACAGTGAATTCAACTTGTCAACTTGGTAAACACCAGTAAGCTAGAATTATTCAAAATGCTGCGTTGCTATCACTTTTAATAATCAATAATATGAAATCAATGCATAGGGCCCCGGAATCGGGAAGGGTGGGTGGCGGTGTGCTTAGTCCACCAGCAAATATTTATAATTGTTGCCCTTTTTGTGACACTAGTATCGAATCTGACTTAAACATGAGCAAGTGTAAGACATTAAGACCTAGCTTGTTATATCAGTGGACTGGAGTTTGTACATCCTCCAAGACCACACCCGCATCACCACACATATACAACAGCTTAAAAAAAATTTTCTTGGAAAAAAAAGGCACGGATTAGAAAACTTATTTACATATTGATATAAACACCCAGAAAACGATTATTTCTAGGTCATTGTTAACTTTTTTCCCAATCCTCCTGGCTATAAATATCCGTAATTTACATCACAGTACATGGAAATACGTGAAACAAACGTAACAGTGGACAGCCGTGTACAAAAGCCGCATTTTGGAGGACACATTAGCGACAGCAGTTCAAACTTCCTTCCACAGAACGACTATCTCTCTTTGTTGAAAATTAACTTTTTCTTCGGTACAGACAGCTTTAATCAAGAGACATGAGTGTATGAACGGTTTCTCATGCGACATGAAAATCACATCGTTAATATCGTCATACAAGAATTTAAACATTATTGGAAAGAAATATGTTATGCTTTTTTCATACGTCAGTGGGAAATGTAAGACTTAATTGTTAGGGATAGAACCGGAATTCCCACCGGAATAATGTCATTATTCCTATTTATAGGCTATTCACAAGTATAACACACTCTGATGAATAATAATTTATAAAAATCACATAAAATTTAAAATTACACCAACAACCGGTGGCTATCCTCTCCTACACATTGATTTCATTTTGACAATAAAGCGTTGTGGTCCATCGTCCCAACTTGTCTTGTAGATAGTCGATAGGGCTATCTGCAAACAACTGGACACAGAGAAAGCCATACATTTTTCACACACAAGATAAGCCCACCAGATCACAGCTACGTTACTGTAAGCCCCTTTTCCAGGCACAACTTCCGTAAATAATTAAGCGCATGTCAAGATAATCTGCAACATGAAACGTTCTCAGCACGAAAAGCTGGACGCGAAACATTTAATCAAACAATCCCAACTTAAAATTTAATCGAAAGAGTGATTAAATGCCATTATAATGAGCTCAGATACCCTGCATGGAATAAACATTCGGGCGAGACATCTGAAAAATGTTCATGTTAGATCTGAAGTTCAGCTGATAGAACCCGAAGGGGAGTTGCCGTCAAGATAATCCAACATTTCTTTCAGCGCTTTAAGAGGTAACATTCATCATACAAATTATGGTGAGTTCCTAACACTTGGCAACAACGACTGAGTAACTTTGGCATGTGTTAAATGATAAGATGTCAAATCGCTGGATAGATATTGTAACAAATTTTCGCCGTGGTATCAGGGGTACATTTTTGCAATCTTGCAAGCTACAATCTTATCATACATAAAACCCTTTGGTACTCAGATGAGATAGCACATGTAGGCTTCTTTGTGGATGTAATTCGAAGTCACTTGGAACCACACACTGCGATTCGAGTAATTTGTAGGTAGTGTTGTGTCTCACCAAAAGACGCCGCTGTGGAATTAGAGCCAAACAAAAAGCGCATCTTGCCAAAACCATTTCAGACAATTCGCTTGACCTGAAATCGACTGTTTTGAGATACACTGGACATCATTACTAAAGGTGTCGAACTGGTTAGGATAAAAGAACTCGCACCTCGGAATGAGTAGGTTGCGTGACAAGTATAAAGCGAGACGTATTACAGCCCTAAGAGGGTATATAATGAGAGGATTGAAGAGACTGGGGCGGAGGAATGATCGAAGGAAGTAATATGTCCAAATAATCACTAGACTAAATTCTCTACAGCAAGTGCTTTTTTGACGTTAAGTCACATTCACTGATTCCATATGCAGTCGTATCTTTAGACAACCCATAAAACTGTTCCCCATAAATAAATGAATAGATCCAATTATTCACTTTCCCCATCGCTTGATATATAATATACCTTACTCCTACCTCAACCGCGATTCGGTAAAGAACTCTCCTTGAGAACAGAAGTGTTTATTATAAAACTGTTTGCCATAGTGCCAGTATCCATTTAGTGGTGTCCAGCATTGTGAGAAAGTTTGTATCGCGACAGGAAACAAATAGTTTACATGCAGAAATTAAGAAAGCTATTAAAAATGATGAAGAAAAAAAGACAATTTAGGGTGAATGCAGTTTACATCAAGTGACTTGAAAAAGATGTAAAATTGTAGTTGTCTTAAAAAAAAAGTAATAGCAATTTTGTACATGTCATGAGGGTTATAATTAGTTATATACAAATGTACTGCAGCCTTTAGGCACTACTCTTGTGAGAAACCAAACCGTACGACCTATTTGGTGTATGGTATACTGTTTCGTTTACGAGACTATCCTTAAAATTTACAAATGCAATAAAAAGTACAGAATGTGGTCAGAAAGATTGGATATGAAAAAAATAGTTGATTTATACTAAACCGTGTTTTAAATAGAACGTTTTATCCGTTCCTTATTACATGTTAAAGAGAGAAAGGAAATTTGTTTCTTCTCACAGACAGAAGACTTATTTTTCTCCGCTATTACAGTTGTTAATGTATGCAGAAAAGCTGGACCAGACTGTTTCAAGGTATATGGCATATGAGATTAGGAGATTACTTACACATAAATTCGCCGAGGTACCAGTAATCACGGGCATGTAATTCCATGACAGCAGAAGGCATACACACGACTATCACCAGCAGATCCGCCACACTCAAGTTCAGGAGAAAAAAATTTGTCGAGTTTCTCATGTCTTTGTTTTTCCAAATCACCACGGCCACTAACAAGTTACCGATAATCCCAATGACGAATTCGAAGACACATACCACCGTCGTGATGACGAGGATGTAGAGAGGTGGGTGTGGAGTATCCCTGGCGGTTGGCAGGGTCGTCTGTGGGTGTGACAGGTTAACCATGGATGAAGGGTTCGCGTCCTGGAGCAGGCTCCATGTATGGTTGTCGTACCCCAACTCATACAAGTTATCAGCAGGCTCCATGATTTGGTGTGTCCGTCTGCTTCCGTCCCACAGCTAGACAGTCTCACTGAACCAGAACGCCACAGTTATACATCCAGCTGCAAAAATACGAGGGTAACGTTAATATGTACTCAGTATGAGTGTCTCGCAGTCTGAGCGTCAACCAGCCGCGTACCTCTGCGATGATAGAACACTGGGTGAAGGTTTTACTACCTTACAAATCAACTGAATCAACTGATTGTCACTTGAAACTGTCCAATGTAGTGACTGGATGCTGTTTAAAATGTAGGCCTATACCCTGGGGTGTAAAGACTGATACTGTCAGTGAAAAGTCACATCATCTTTGGCTCAATGTGACAATAATGGTTCCAGCTGGGACTTCACCAGTTCTGCAGACTGGGTGGCGTAGTCGCAAAGACACACGTTTCGACATAATTAACAGTTCCTTTATGAATGCACGGAAAGAACACATTGAGTCCCAACTGTATCCTCTCAGTGAAACTGTGGTCTCGGATCTACAAGTATAGCGATTTTGAGCCAAAGACAAGTCAGTGCATACGCTCTCCCCATGATCGAAGTCCCAGTGCAGTAGGGATATTACCAATTCAATGTACGAGTGACATGGGTTGTCTGATAAGAAAGCAATAATAACGTTTGGGGCAAAAAAACACGAGGATTCATCTTCATTATCAAAATTATTCACAAACACAGATAAACTTGGCTACTGCATACAGAACACATTGTTACGATATGCATGTTTTACCCAAAGCGGCCGATCTATACGATAAAACTTGACATACATGTATTAACTACTGAACAGGGATTTCACGTGGTGGATAGAGGGGTCATCGATAATGACTTCCGCGAGTTTGGACTCTTTGATTATAGATGCCTGAACATTGGAATTTACATATGTGTGCATTTATTTAAGGATTGACTGTAATATTTTTTTTAGGTTTATTTGAGTACAAACGAGAAAAAAAAACGCTGTTCAAACTGTATGAATCCGTGTAGCTTTCGGACTAGCTTTGTGTTGTAAGCTTTCCCAAAAGTCGTCTACATGGTCGAATGGCTGACATCTTCGTCAACCCGTGTGGGCATTGAATATATCCTACAGCGCAGTGCTGCCACATGTGCTTCTCAGTCATTCCTCATCTAAATTGGATTTCCCTCCACTGACAGTCGCTGATGAGTTATAGCTTTGTTATAGTGTCAAGACAGTGGCATTGAAAATCAGGACCATTCGCGTCCACACAGAGTTATATCACAACCGGAGACGGAGATCTTCAAGACAACGTTTACATCACCCCTATGGCACAACAAAGTCGAGACAGATACCTGGATTACTGGCTAGAACTCTTCAAATGAACTTTAAACGTTAATATCAGTAACAGAAGTGCAATGTCTTTGTGCAGTGCGCATAGCTTATTTGGTGGAAATGACGAAAAAGTCTAACCCTTTAGATATAATATAATATTTTGATTTAACGAAATTTTGTCAATGAAAGCCCCGAGTTCAAGAATATACCCCCTGGATCACCACGCAAATACACTGATGACAACCAAACATGCTTCGAAAGAATAAAAATCCTATCGCAGGTTCTAGTTAAATAATGTTCTTAGCGAAAGCTTTATGAAATCTACCTAAGGAAACGGACGTCTGCAAACACTGCAAAACTCTTACAGACAGCTAATCAAATTCTTATTTATACATTATGTGACCTCGGCTAAACAAAAACCCATTTATTTAACAGAATAACAGATTACTCTAGAGGTGATGGGGTGACAGAAGTATCTACCGAAAATCTAATATAATCAGATGCCTCCACATAATTCATGATATTAACAAAAAGAATACGTTAAATACATTTCCAGCTGCAATGTGCAAGAGCAAAGTGTTTTGTAATAATAAACATTATAACAGTTTGACATAGATAAAAGAAACTCAAAAGGCTGATTTTAACCTTCTGTAATACAAATGGCAATGCTGCTTAACTTAACTATAATTCCCGGGGCCCACTGGGAGATCCACGGCTTCACTCCGGGATTAAATAGGATTAAAATAAATAGAAGTTGGAAAGTGTCTGCTATTTGGCAGGAATGTTGTTAAATACTGAAGGCATTCCTGTGCACTTGTGTGAAACCATGTGGAGTATTGAGAACCTCTGCCTCGGCGAACCTATACAGGTAAGAAAGAGGGTTTATTAAGGGACAATGCCACTACCAACATAGATATTGAGAAATTCTGAAGAGGCACACGTCATCGATAACTCAATAACCCTATCCCCGTATAATAAAACATTTATTATCAGATTTGGCTTTATCGGCAAACAAACGCCTAATCATCATCCCATTCATCGCTGCATTGATTCTTGTCATGGCCGATCTGTTGATATCTCAACTTTAAGTTGTTGGCGCTTCAGTAGTCGTAGTTGTTGAGATGAAAAGTCAGGGGCGTCTCAAATAGTAAATGACAACGATATGAAAGGCAATAGAATTGTGCCAGTCCCCTCTCTTAACAGCTCTTTAAAGGATTCGTACAAAATATTTACTACTAAAGAAATGTCAAAATTGACAAAATAAAATTTGATTTCGTCAGGCGACAAAAATTGGAAAATACACCTTATAAATTGACGATTGCGTCGATAGGAAAAGATCGAGAAAGGGGGATTGGTTCACTCTACTTACACGAATCCCTAATTTACGAGGTAACCCTGGCCCTGAATGGGAGAGCTTAGCGGACTTCTAGTCGGATTAGGTAAACGTTTTTTTAAAAATGTTATATGAAAATGAACTATAAAACAAAGATTGTTTCTATGCCAAATGAAGAAAATTATGCCGCGGCATTTTTGTAAAAAAAAAATCATTTTGCAGGTAATTTTAGACCTGCTAATTACCCCCTCTATATTATGCATATTTTCCGTCAACGGTCGGATTTTTTTCAAAAATTACGTTATCGTTGATCTTACTCCAAACTCGGTGAACACCACCGAAGTGCTTCGAGCCCGGTGAACCGTGTCGTGGGCAAGATGACATGTACACAAATACTGCATGGCTTCTTCGGGCCAGGTTAGCGCCTCCTCCGCATAGGGACGCCCGCCCCATTCAGCCTGTTCCCCACACCCCCGCTCTCACTCGGCCAGACCCCTGCGATATGTCCCTGACAGAGTTCTTTTTAAGCAGTGATCATCGTTGACGTCCCCGCTGCAAGCTGCTTAAGTTCCATAATGCCTTCTGAAGCCTTAAAAAACTGTTCTTTGAAGCCAATTTTATCCCCCAAGCTTAATTTGTTATTGCACATGATAATCTGCATATTAAGAAATAAAACCAAAGCGTTTCAAGTATCCTTTAAGTAAAACATAAATACTTACAATAGCAGATCCGCTCCTGTGGCCGATTAGCGGTACAATGTAACAGAAGGAGCCAGCTCCCTGGAATTGGCCTCCAGTTCATTACGGCCGTAGTCGCTTCATCGAATGGCTCTCCACATGAGAACCGATTTATTGTGATACAGGGCTGGCCATGGAAATTGCCTTTTGCACCAGAACATCCATTTGTAGAAGAATGATTTTAAAATGTCGTGCCTCGGATCTAGCGCGCTAATTTGGGTACCTGTTCGCTATTACACCTTTGCCGAGAAAATAAGATCTGTCCTTACGTATACTTACTTACTCGAGGATAATCACTTAAGACCTCTCCTTACGTATACCAGACGGTATGTTAGAGGAGAATGACCTAAGATTTGTCCTTACGTGTCGCTGACAGGACGTTAGAAGACTACTCTACTCACGTGTCCTTACGTGTCGCTGACAGGACGTTAGAAGACTACTCTACTCACGTGTCCTTACGTGTACATGACAGGATTCTTGAATGGAATGACATATGAATTCTCGAAATCTGAGTTTCAGACTGAGGCCCTTAAAAGTCACTGTCATAATCCACCAGCAGATTTCCACAATCTGAAATTTAACCATTCGCCATCAACAATGATACTCTCGTTTAAAATGAGTGTAAAGAATTTCAAGCAAACGTCTAGATTGAAAACAAGGCTTGCCTCTTGATGTAATGTGCGATTACCGCGTCTATACAGCGTGCCTCACTGGACAAGGTACGAGTTCCTCGTCTATACACATGTTATCATTGAGAAGTCCCAGCAGTAGACATTTTAGACCACGGTGAATGATGAACAATCACACGGAACCCGGAAAATTGTGATAATGACAGAGAATATATCCAGTGCTAGGTATATTCTCTGATGTCAATACTATTGATAAAAGTCTTCCTCTCCATCTTTCAACCCCAAGCACTCACTCACTCCTCTCCATCTTTCACCACGATTTCTTCAACCCACATGCATCTCTTTAACATATCTTACTTTTAATATTTCCACTCTCTTCTAATATCAAAACATTCGCCCTGACGCTAAACAGTTCTTATCAGTGGAAAATCACTGCAGGACACCAGAAAAAATAGTAGAAATTTTTAAGAACTGCAGCAGTGTATGCTATAGTGGTTTTGTGCCAGACCTGAAGACCGTTTAATGCAATATAAAGATTTCGCTCCCCGCTTAAATTGTTCAGCATCTACAAAACAAATTAGTGTAATCAAATTATCAAATTAGCATGAGTAAAAATTCGATGGTTACCTTTACCACACGAATTCTGCCATTGTACGAAACTGGTTTGTAGCTTCGACAGACCTTGTGTACATTTTGTAATATATTTATTTAGTTGACCGAGATTTAATATTCAGTGGCTTGATGGGGAACATAGTAGCACACAGTCTAGGTACCTAGCTTCCTTACATAAAGTTGGCTTCTAACTAGATGGACCTCACTTTTTGAACTCAGACCTTTGGGTGACTGGAGTGTTTGAAGACCTTTGAACGATCATAATTTTGCTAGTCTTAAAAATCTTTCCATGAGAGCACTGACTATTTTTCGTGTTTTCTTTCCAGTCTTTCCAAGTCTCTGATAACTATAAAGTATGATAGATTTCCATAAATGTCCGATGTAGGCAGAGATTTATTGATATTTCCCCTGTTTTTCAGCTGCTAAAATGCCACTCGGGGATGTCACCTCAGCCAGTCATGCCTAATGGGCGAACACAGAGCTCTGGTCTTCATTCATCATCGAACAGCTACAGGTTTTCCTTAGACTTTCTCCCATCCACAGAACCTGGAAACGGGTGTCATTTTGTGAGACGCTGTCCGCGAAGCCAGTGAGACAAAGGATAGTATCAGATAGCTTTGTAACATTCAGTGTATAATTAGTGTCACCTATAGTTCCCTATAATATCGTTAGCGTGTAATTACATGGAAAGATATCGAAACACAAGCTCAGATCTAGTAATATTCGGGCAATAAAAGATAATCGGTTTCTGTAATCTTAATTGATGGCGATTGTTGAATAGCACATGACAGTTTAATGATGTCTTCTAATTCGAGTGCACCAAACAAACAAAAAAACGCATTGAGGATATAACACCGAACAAAAACAGCTTGCGCTTTATAGAATTTATTCAGTACATCATAACTCCCCCTCAAGGGAACTAAATTAGATCTTCGCCTGACGCAACCTTTTATTCAATGATCAGAGAATTTCTTCCAACATGCGATCGTTTGCGCAGTCTGACGCTAGTTGAATATCACATGAGACTTCAGAAAACATAATTTTTTTCTTCACTCTACATACTAGGCAGATTGATAAAAGTCTTGGAGTTACAACTTTAATCGGAAACATATGTCTCGTACACAAATCAGTGTGAGTAAAAACACACCATGGAAGCTTGCATTCATTGCCAGTTACTTATTACTTAACGTGCACAATTGTTCAGAAACAGAGTAACGTATTAGAGAAAAGAACAAAGAGTTGGCGTGTCCCATTAATATTTCCCATTACCACTCACAACAATATTTCCGTACTGTTTACAGGTGAAGTGAATTTCCAAGGAACATTGGACTCACTTTGCAAACAATATACACATACTAGTTATCCAGTCTGTTGCAGAAATAATCTTTGGTTATGTTTCATATGACGTCATCTTCATTTATTTCAAAAAACTGGTATTACCACTTACTAGAACCTATAAGAAGGCTATCCGTCTGATCACAGGCAATGTGGAAAGACTTACAGAGCTACGGGTGTAACACAAAAAGCACCCCTTGCAACTAGATATTAAATCATCCCACTTCGATGCACAGGTGAGATGTGCATCAACTTACTTGAATATGAAATACAAATACCTCTGTCGAAAAAGACCACGAGATCGATTCCTATCATTGCACATGTTTTCTTAGTGCTCATCAAAGAGAGTTAATGCAGCCGGTGAAATGAGGAAATTCTATTTTCATATTTCTTGGTATTTTGTCAAGCTATATGTCAGATAAGCTTAAATATATTATAGTAAATCTATTCGTAAGATGTTCCATTGCTCAGGAGATGACCGCATATTGCACATACCTGACCAAGCTTCAATCTTAAAGCCGCCTTGGGGTCAGTAAAAAGTTAGATTCGAACATACGATCTCTCAAAAGTCTGCTTGACCGGGAGAAAAGGGTTCACAACAAGGCGAAGAGCTCTAGCACAATTATCTCTGCTTCAACCACTGGAACCGTCTTGACACATTCTGGCATCACTACTGTATCTATGTTTGACTTCCCTGTACATAACGAATCCATCAGGCTGAAGTAGCACGGACGATACCGCTTATCCATATATGGATTCCCAGTGACTCCGGCCTCCAGACGCCGATCAGGGATCCTGGGATTGTACCAGCGCTCTGCATCAGTATGTCTGAAGTTAATCTCTGCCTGCAGATAGCTTTTTACGACGAGTCTGTTCAAAGAATGTTATTGCTTCCACACTTAGATAAATGCTTCTGGCCTGGCTTCTAACATACTTTACTCATATTTGTCAGTACAAATGTCACATAGAGCTTGCATGTACCCATTGCGTTGACCGCCACAAGCAATCTGATTACAAGGTAGCTTGCACGATAAAATAAACTTTTTTGCCAATTTATACTGCCTTTTATGTGAAACAGAAGCACAGCTCGGGTAATATTGAGTGAAAAAATATTTGGTTTCTATTATCGTACTTCGTATATAGCTACCGCTGGACCCTATACCAATGCCCTATTGTGTATTCTTAGCTGGCAGAACGAGGAAAACCTTGGCGACATGCACAGCAATCAACAACTGTAGGTTTCTCATTTGAATTTATTCTATACATTATAAAAGGATGACCTAAGCACGCTTTGTGCCTGCTGGAATAGACTGCCAGCAAATCACTATCTAATTCGATAACACGAGCTAAATGTGAGTCATATCTGGTCCAAGCCATTTAGCACAAATTCCTAGGGAGATCTCCAGATGTACACGATTTTGGATTCTGCGATAGAATAATAGGTCACGTGTCCATGCTAGATTTATGTAAATCTGAAAAACATGCCACAGACAATAGTTGTGGCAAATAGGTATTCTAAATGTTTTGGTATCTCTGGCACAGTTGGTATGCATGGTCAATGTATAATGAGTCAACATAATTTATAGTCTGCGCTAAGCTAATTAGACCTACACTGCGCCTGTATGTTTAGGGTATTCTCCTCAAATTAGAGATGTTATCTATTACAAGAGACTGAAATGTTTGCTTATTGAATGTCCTGATCAGTTCTCCATTGTACGGTGCACGATAAACCGCCAATTTACATTTATATACATTATCATTGTACTTGTAGCTAACAACGCTGTGTCTAGCTCATGCAGCCTTCCTCGCCGAACGTGGAAGGGTCTGTCAGCAACCTGCCGTGCATTTCACCCGGTTTCTGCACAGTTTCCTCCCACCATAATGCTGCCCGCCGTCGTATGAGTGCAATATTCTTAGGTACGCCGTAAAACAACAACGAAGTAAGCAAATAAATAAAATGTATATGTAGCTTACAACAATATAGCTTATTTCCAACTTTTTTACAGTTGTATCTTTATAAGAGATGCGTGACGTATCAGTCGTGGTTAAGGAAAACTTGTTCCCTTAGAGACACAGATATGGTTTCTGTGCCTGATTAGACAGGTTTACCGTCACCGTCTTTGTGTAATAAACATAGTCGACTTTAATTATCATAGTAACTGGTCTCGTATCTTAATATGTCCAGTATCGTTATGCTCTTGGTGTCAAGACCAATCGTTGAGATCTCGTAACTTGTAATGACATTTGAAAGGTTTCAGTGTTACCAAGTGGCCAGTATTCACTCACTACTCAACACAAACCACGCCCACCTTGTACCTTTTGGTTGAACTTTCACCGATATAGGGATAGCTCGCTCGCTCAAACCGCTAAAGCTTCATTTTCCACCGATGAGGCTTCAGTCATAAACCTGTCCGTCGTCACAAAAATGTAATGTTCACAACAACACAGTTCAATGATAATCACATCAAGAAATAAGCACAAGACAGCTAACGTTTTTGTATCCTTTTCTAAGTTAAAAAGTATTATCAATATGCGTGAGGGATTTCTGTTTGTACGGCCTCTAAACTTCGACTTTCTTCTCTTCTAAATCTTCTCTTCTTCTTTCGATATATTTTTCATGATTCAAAATGTGCAATGGTTCGTTGCAGATAACCGATACGGCACACATGTGTGGTTCAATCTAGTGTAAGCGTACATGTGCAATGATCTGTTCTAACGTGGGTGTACATGAGCGAAAATCTGTTCTAGTGTAGAATAACACGTGTTATGAACCGTGTTAGTGTACGTGTAAATGTGCGATGAACCGTGTTAGTGTAAGTGTACATGTGCGTTGAACCGTGTTACTGTACCTGTAAATGAGCAATGAATCGTGCTAGTGTCGGTGTACATGTGCGATGAACCGTGTTAGTGTACGTGTTCATATGCGTTGAACTGTGTTACTGTACGTGTACATGAGCAATGAACCGTGCTAGTGTCGGTTTACATGTGCGATGAACCGTGTTAGTGCACGTGTACATGTGCTATGAACCGTGTTAGTGTATGTAGGTGTACATGTGCAATGAGTCATATTAGTGTAGGTGTACATGTGGGATGAATCGTGTTAGTACACGTGTACCTGTGCAATGAACCGTGCTAGTCTATGTGTACATAAGCGGTGATCTGTTCCAGTTTAGGTGTACATGTGCGATTAATCGTGCTAGTGTAGGAGTATGTGTGCGATGAACCATGCTAGTGTAGGTGTACACGTGCGATGATCTTTTCCAGTTTAGGTGTATATGTGTGATTAACCGTGATAGTGCAGGTGTACAGGTTCGGTGAACGTTGCTAGTGTAGGTGTATGTGTAAGATGAACCGTGCTAGTGTAGGTGTATGTGTGCGATGAGCCGTGCAAGAGTAGGTGTACATGTGCGATGATCCGCGGTAGTGTAGGTGTACATGTGCGATAAACCTTTCTAGTGTAGGTGTACATGTGCGATGATCCGTGCTAGTGTAGGTGTACATGTGGGATGAACCATGCTAGTGTAAGTGTACATGTGCGATGAAACATGCTAGTGAACTGGACATGTATGTTGAACCTGGCTAGTGTAGGTGTACATGTGCGATGAAACGTGTTAGTGTAGATGTACCTGTGAGATGAACGTTGCTAGTGTACGTGTACAAGTGCGATGAACCGAGTTGGTGTAGGTGTACATGTGCGATGAACCGGGCTAGTGTAGATGTACATGTGCGATGAACCTTGCTAGTGTACGTGTACAAGTGCGATGAACCGAGTTGGTGTAGGTGTACATGTGCGATGAACCGGGCTAGTGTAGGTGTACATGTGCGATGAATCGTGCCACTGTAAGTGTACATGTGCGAAGATCCGTTTTAGAGGCAATTAACAATGTAATGTTTTTATTTAGGAGTGTTTGTGAGATTATAACCACCTTGGAGATGACTCATTGAATATTGTTAGTCTTTGATAACGACCGTTTAATGAAGATGACCAACCCGTGTGTATCGGATTTGCTTTGTGCTGAAAACTTTCCCAAAAGTCGCCTATCTGACCGAATGATTGACGTCTTCGTCAACTTTCGTGGCCAGTGAATATGGCCTACGGCGCACTTCTGTTGTTCTCTCTCATTCCAGCTTTAAATTGGATTTCCCTCTACTGACTATCGCTGGTGAGTTACAGCTTTGTTGCAGTGTCAAGACAGTGGCATTGAAAATCAGGACCATTCTCGTCTACATGAGACGGAGAAGTTTCCATTTCCCTTAAGACACAGGACGTGTTTGGGACAACCTAATACCTAGAGTACATAACTGAACTTTCCTAATCAACTTTGATTGTTGATATCACTAACAGAAGTTCACTCCCCTTGTGAGTTGCCTGTTTCATAGAAACGAGTTCAATTTGATTTTGATTTAATTTGCGTAGATAGTAAATATATGAGTTGAAGGACAGGCGTCCTGATAACTATGCAAATGCATTAGTGACAACCAAGTATGCTTCGAAACAATCAAAATCTTTTAGCAGGTTTCAGGAAGTTTTCCGAGAGTAGAAACGACTGCAGACATCGTGCGGTACTCTTAGAGAACGTTAACCATGTTTTTACTCATACATTTAAACGACATCAGGTAAACAAGGCCCCATGTATCTAACAGAACCATAAATTCTTCTAGAGGTCAGGTAGCCTGCATTTAAAGTGGTAAAACGTTCTAACAAAAAAACGGGTACATTCAGCTCTCTCCACAACATCTGTAATATTCACCGACAAAAATACCTTAAAAAATCATCAATTTAAACTATTCAGGTAGAAAGCAAATTATTTTATACTAATATTTATGATATAATGCAATAACAATGTTGCTCAACTTGACTATAACTCACGGGGCTACACTCAACCCCCACCCGGCATTAAATAGAATTAAAATACAATGAAAGTAAATACCATTGGAGAGCGAAACTGCAATTGTGCTAAATACGGAAGGCACTCTTGTGACACTATGCTCTAGCCAGACTCCCGAACCTCTGCCTTGGCGAATTTATACAGGTACGGAAAAGGTGCTTAAACGCCAAGACCAGCACAGATATTGACAGATTGTGAAGAGGCACGCGTCAAGTCATGATATTTATCACAGTTCAGATCATAACGCAATAACCCTATCCCTGTATAGTAAAACATTTATAATCAAATCTGGTGTTATTATCAAACAGACGCGTTATCCTCAACCCGTTCATATCATTGAAGCAAATTGAGATAAAAAGTCTTGAGCGTTTCAAACACCGAACGACAGCATCAGAGGGGGCAAGATAATTATGCCATTTCTCTGTCTTAACCTTAATTGAAATCAATCATACCAGATATTTAGTACTAGGGAAATCTCAGAAATGATATAACAAAATTTTTATTTGGTTGAATACAGCTCAGAATATGTTGGAAAATACTCCTTATAAATTATCCACAATGTCGATAGAAACAGCTACACCGAGAAAGAGTGTAAAGAGTGACTGACGCTACTTACCCGCATCCCAAATATACAACAGTAACCCAGACCTGGCGTAGCTGACTGGGAGGGCTTAGCCAGCTTCCTCGGACGGAATGGCTGTCCACGTGAGTGGTGACTTTATTGATACACGGTTGGCATTGGAAATTAACATTGCACCAGAACGACCTATACTCTTTGCCTAAACATGCTAACAACAATAAGCTCACCAGGAACGCACCAGTTGACAGAGGGAGACTCATTCCTACAGGTATGGTGTTAAAATCCCGGGCCCCTAGTCTACCGAGCTAACTTGGGTACCGCTTTGCGATTACAACTTGATTGAGGTTGTGTACTTGAGGACAATCACTTTGGTCCTCACCTTATACATGTCGACACGATATCTGAGGATAATCACCTAACATCTGCCCTTACTTGTTCTTGACAGGATTCCTGAAAAGAATGACCAGAGGTACGCCCAGATCAATTTCAGATATCATGGGTCCCTAACAGTTACTGGCAAAATCCACCGGCAGTCTTCTAGGATCTGAAATTTTATTGTCCATCGTCACCAAGGATACTTTTGTTTCACGACTCGCACCACACTTGTACCACATGAATCATATGCTCATCAGTTGTTGCTCTTATTCTTGATGTTTGATCGAGAGTTGAATGTAAAACATTTTAAGGATGGGTCTTCCTTGAGAGCATAATTTATCTCTGTGGTCAATGTTCAATTCCCTCGTCTTTACAGCGATGACTACTCACCAGACAAACCTTACTGGGCAAGGTACGAGTTCCTCGTTTATATACACGTTATCATTGATAAGTTACGGCAGTTGGCATTTTCGAGCATGATGAATAATCACCTTTCATGGAAGCAATACCAGTGACAAAAGTTACCTTGACCAAAGGCCAGCCTTCCTCTCCATCTTTCACCACGATTTCTTCAATTCACACGCACTTCTTCAACATATCTCACTTTTAATATTTCCACTCTCTTCTAATCCTAAAATGTTCACTATGACACCAAAGATAACCAAACAGTTCATCCCAGTGGAAAACCACTACTGGAATTTTCTAAACAATCACGTAAAAGCAGAAGAAATTTTTAACAACTGCAGCAGTTTATGTCATCGAGGTTTTTTCGACAGACTTTAAGACATTTTTAATAAAGCATAAAGGGATTGTTTGCCGCTTAAATTTTTCAGCGCCCACAGAACAACTTAGCCTTATCAACCTACAAGTAAAAAATCAAAGAATAAATCCTCTGGTTACCTTTACGGCATCTATTCTGCCAACGCGCGAAACTGGTTTTTAGCTTGGGCAGATGTGCCGCCAGTTTTGTGATTTACTTACTTATTTATTTGATTGACGTTTAAATCCGTTTTCACAATTGTTCATTGACTTGAAGTTCACTAGAAACTAGCTCCCCCCCCCCCCCCCCCCCCCCCCCCCGCCCTCCAAAGCCTCCAGAAACAGTCTTGGTACCTTACAAACCAGTCGCCTGCCAACTAGCGGGACCTTACGTTTTGAAATCACACCTTGGAATGTCTGTTGTGATTTATTTATATGATTGTTGTTTCACACCGTACTCAAGAATATTTCACTCATACGTACGATCGGAGAGGAAGCCAGCATGGGCTGGACTTGAACTCGCAACGACCGCACTGGTAGTGTCTTTTGTGTATGAGGACATTTGACATGTCATCATTTTGCCAGTCTTTTGATATCTGTTCAGGAGAGCGCCAATTAGTTTTCATGTTTTTTCATAGCCTCTGATAAACTATAAAGTATGACAGATTTCCATAAATGCCCAATGCAGGCAGAGATTTATTGATATATCCTCCTTTTTTCAGCTGCTAAAATGCCACTCGGGGATGTCACCTCCGCCAGTCATGCTTAATGAGCGAACCCAGAGCTCTGGGCTTCATTCATCACCGCACAGCTACAGGTTTTTTCTGAGGCTTTTTCCCATTCCACAGAACCTGGAAACGGGTGTCATTTTGTGAACGTTATTTGCTAGGCCGGCGAGACAAAAGAATAGCAAAAGATAGCTTTTTGAAAATCACCGTACGTGTATTTGTTGTGTCAGTTTGTATATTACACTGTGCGTGTAATTACAAGGAAACATGTCGAACAAAAGCTCCTTTTACTAATATTCTCAAAATTAAAGAAATTCGGTTTCTGTAATCGATATTGATAGCTACTCTTGAATAATATATCATAGTCTTACTTTGGCTTCTAATCCGGGCACCAGAAAATGAACAAACGTAACTTACGGTTTATAGAATTCATACAGTACATGATAAAACACCATGTCTTTGGCAGTCGCCCACTGTTTACATAGTCAAGCATATCCGTACTTGTGTTTCCAACATTGTTTCAGAAGCTCAACAACGTATCATCCTAGTACAAAGTGTGTGAACATCACGATAGCTAAGAGCAAACAATGTATTGTATAACATACGTCTGCAAAACATTTATGTATTCCAGATATTTATTTATATATTTATTTTTTTTTTAAGATTATTACTTTCCATTTATATGTATGCATGCTTAGGGTTTAACGTCGTACTTAACAATGTTACAGTCATACGACTACGAGGAGTCAATAGATGTGTGTACATATATTGTGTCTTCTTGTGCCAAGGTGAGTCCATGAAGCCGAAGTGCAGCCGCCACTGAAGTATCATGCCGAAGACATCAGACATAACACTCCACCAAGTCACATTATATTTACACTGAGTCAACCAGACCTGTTTCCTTGTTCTAACCCTTCAGCGCTCAGTGCAAAGCGAGGCAGCGACAAGCACTATTTTTAAAATCTTGATTAAAAAGCCAAAAAGTCATAAAGACTTTATGACTCGACCTGGATTTGATCTGGGGTTGTGTCCCCGACTTCGAAGCGGAGGCTCTAACCATTAGACCACCGAAGCGGTTCTTTTTCATTAATAAGATGTCGGTCAGTTTTACAGGAGGAAGAAAATTAATTACAAGACAAATTTTCAAATGTGTTGTGAACAGATATCCACATTACATTAGCGGAAAATAGGCCATCTTCAACGAAAGTGAGATTGGGCACACGGCTCCATGAGCAATTATTGTCTCCGGCGAACAATCGACAATGTTTGACTATTTGGCCAATCAGAAAAGATCACTAGTCTTCTTACAATGTTTAACGATCATAACTTGGCCAATCAAATAGGGATATAAGCCTCCTTCCAATCACTGATCATCATCACTTAATCGGTCAAATGAGAATATTACCAATCATGCTCAGCGAACAAGAGATAATCACTTCAGTTTCACCAGTAATCATTTTTTCATTCAAAATGATCAGAAACAGAGGCTTCGTAAAGCATTATATATTTGTTCGTAAGTAATTATTGTCGGTAAATTTATGTTAGCAAATTCAAAAGAATTTCCTACCTTTGTATGGTCTGATGTAAATATCACCAATTCAAGATGACATCATTGATCGAGTAAAATTTATTACGATCTGCATGTATTCCAAGACAGTAAGTATAAATTCCCTTTCTGTATAAACGACCCAGCTGATTCCTTCACTTTTCTGACGTTTGGGGCAGTAGATCGTGTGATCAGACTTCACTGTAGTGATGATGGCAGGTGTGACGCGACAGAGGTGGTAAAGAATAATGGTTTGTCTTGTTCTCAATAAAACTTCCGTCTCAGGATTATAATTATATAAGTTTTAGCCGAGGACATTAACGTCTTAAAGTCAATGGTAATTGTATGTGAACACGAGCGATGGTACCGTCTAGTGTAGATGAGAACAAATGCGATGATCTTCTCCAGTGTAGGTGTACATGTAGGTGTACACGTCCGATGATAAGTTCTAGTGTGCATACCCGATGGCAAGTTTTATTGTGTGTGTGTAGGTGTACATGTCCGATGATAACTTTTAGTGTTAGGTGCACATGTCCGATGATAACTTATAGTGTAGGTGTACATGTCCGATGATAACTTTTAGTGAAGATGTAGGTGTATATGTCCCCTGGAATTGACCCAGCAGTCCATTACGGCCTTGGTCGCTTAAGCGAATGGATGTCGTCATGAGAACAGACTTATTGTGATAAAGGATTTTGGCTATGGAAATTACCTTTGCAACAGAACGACCTGTGCTTATTGCCTAAACGTGTTACCAACAATAAGTTCACCAGAAACAAGCCAGTCTGCTGATGGAGACTCATTCCTATAGGATGGTTTTAAAGTACCGTGTCTCGAGTCTACCCAGATAATTTGGATTTCTCTTCGCTATTACAACTTGGCTGAGGTTGTCTTTACGTGAACTTGAGGATAATACCTTCAGATCTGTTCTTACGTGTCCGGCAGGATATTTGAGGATAATCACCTAAGATCTGTTCTTACGTGTACTTGTCTGGATTTCTGAACAGAATGACTTGAGGTACGCATTTGTTTCCCATATCAGGGTTCCCTAAAAGTCACTGTCACAATTCAACAACAGTTTTCCACCATCAGGAATTTGGCTGTCCACCATCACCAAGGATACCTTTTGTTTACGTCCAAAAGCATTTGACACCTCGACAACTCCCACCACAGTAGTACCACGTGAACTATATGTTCATCGCTTGCTGATTTTATGGGTAATGATGATCGGAACTGAGTGTAAAGTGTTTAAGCAAGCATTTTGATTGAAAACAAGTGCGAGTGCCTCGCCTGTACACACGTTATTTTTGATAAGTCTTGGCAGTAGACAATTTTGAGCATATGAACGATGAAAAATCTCACCAGTGAAAACAGTTGCCGTGACCATAGGTCAGTCTTCCTCTCCATCTTTCACCACGATTTCGTCAACTCACACTCACTTCTTCAACATATTTTACTTCCATTCTCTTTTCTTCCATTCTCTTCTAATCTAAAAACATTCGGAACGACACCAATCACAACAGTTCTCATCAGTTGAAAGCCATTACAGGATATTCCTGAACGATCATAAAATAATCATAGAAGAAACTTATAAAAAATGCAGTATTTTATGTCATCGCGGTTTTATGTCCAGACTAACATATTTTAATGCAATATCAATACTTCGTCAACTGTTACAAAGTAAATAATTGCAATCCATTTACCAAAAGTCAAAAGTCAAAGATTAACAGAGATGGTTACCTTTACCACAAGAACCGCAATTCTGCATGGCTTTCAGATTCGGCATAGGTGCCACAGTTTTTTTGTGACTGAGATTCAACGCCAGTCTTGCAAACATTCACTCGCATGATGGTGACCAGAGAAGCACATACCCTTATAGTCAAGATACCTGACAAAGCTCATTACATAAAGCCACCTTGTAACCTGCCGGATAACACCAGCTTTCAACTCACACCTGGTCCTCTGGAGTGTATGAGGACCTTCAGTTTTCAATATCTTTTCATGAGAACACAAACTATTTTTCGTGTTTCGTCCTAGTCTCTGCTAAATTATAAATCATGATAGATTTTCATAAATGCCGGCAGAGATGTAAGGATATATCCCCAATCTACAGGTATAACGCAAAGGGAATTTGTCATATTTTAAGTTTTTGACAGCTATCTCACGCAATACTCAAGAGACAATTCCACCTTGCAGATGCCTGGCATCTTACAACCGCCACAGAACCAGTATATTCAAACAAGCCACCTCCTTGGCCAACGACTAGTCGTCTTCCTCGACATATCATTATGCGACTTGACCAGCGAGTATCCCGAAGAGGGAGTCACAACAAGGCTAGGCGCTCTAGCACAATTATCTCTGCTTCAACCACTGGAACTTCCTGACACAGTCTGGCATCACTACTGTATCTATGTTTGACTTCCCTGTACATACCGAATCGATCAGGCTGAAGTAGCACGGACGATACCGCTTATCCATGTATGGATTCTCAGTGACTCCGGCATCCAGACGCCGATCAGGGATCCTGGGATTGTACCAGCGCTCTGCATCAGTATGTCTGAAGTAAATCTCTGCCTGCAGATAGAGTCTGTTCTAAGAATGTTATTGCTTCTACACTTAGATAAATGTTTCTGCCCTGGCTTCTATCATACGTTACTCAAACTTGTCAGTGCAAATTCTGAATGTTATATAGAGCTTCAATGTACCAATTCTGTTGACAACCATAAGCTTTCCGATTACACGGTAGCTAGCACGATAAAATAAACTTTTTTGACAGTTTATACTGCCTTATGCGTGTTATTTGAAACACAAGCACAGTTCGGCTAGTATTATCTAAGAAACATAATCAGATTCAATAATTTAAGTTGATAGCTACCTCTGGACCATACATCAAACTCTTATTGTGCCTTGTATTCTGGGCTGACAGAACCAGGAAAACCTTGGCGGCATGTACAGCAAGCATCAGGTGGAAGTTTCTTGAATTTATTCTATACACTATCAAAAGAGATGACTTAGGCAGACTTTTTGCCTGCTGTAACAGATTTCTAGCAAATCAGTATCTAATTCGATAACACGAGCTAAAAGTGATGTACATCTGTCCCAGTCATTCAGGAGAAGTCAAGAAAATCTCTATGGGTACACACGGTCCCGATAGCACAATTGGTAGAGCGTCCGCTTCGGGGGCGGTAGTTCCAGGGTCAATCCTGTGTCGGGTCACACCTAAGATCTTAAAAAAGAGCAATTTGTAATTTGAGCTTCAGCAGTAAAGGGGGTAGTGCAACGACTGGTTGACCCGTATCAGTATGAGGGCTCGGGTGGGCGAGCGGATTACTTGCCTTTGGTAAGTCGTCTCAGTGAAGCAGCACTAGATAAAAGAGCGGTGGAAATCCTTCCTGCAACAAGGAGGAACATTGCAGGTACGGGCACTCAAGAACTCCTTCGTCGTCATATGACTGAAAAATTGTTAAATACGACGTTAAACCTCAAGCACTCACTCTCTCACTCCATAGGTACACGATTTTGGATTCTGTGGTAGAGTTATCTGCGGCCATGCTATATACATGTAAGTCTGTAAACAATGCCACAGACAGTATCCAGTGACAGATAAGTATCACAGCGTTTTTGTCAACTCTGGCACAGATTGGGGACCCATGATCAATGTATAATATGCGAACTCAATATATAGTCTAGGGCTGAGCCAAATACAGAGCGAGAAGTATTCTTCTCATAGAAGAAATGATGTTTATTTCAACAGACTGTAGAGTATGCTTACTGCATGCCTTGACCAGTTCTGGAAAATTTGGCACCTCTGGCACAGTCGGGAACCCATGATCAATGTATAATCAGGGAACCTAATCTATAGTCTCCGCCATGACAACTAAAGGCCTATTACAAGTCGCGTGTATATTTAGAGAATTCTTTTCAAAGTAGAGATGCTGTTTATTAGCCAAGCCAGTCGCTGTAAATTACAATGACATTTGACGACCTCCAACGTTATTTACAGACAGAAAAGTATCACTACTCAGTTCAGGAAAATTCACAGTTTAAACCGCATGATATTTTAGTAAGAAATAGTCCCTGTCACGTGCAGCTTATAAAAGAAATCATTTGCAATATGTTTTATGGTTACATCTTTACAGGGAAAGGTACGACGCATCAGTCGTGGAATAAAGAATACAGACTTGTCTTGTCCTTAGTGAAGCTTCAGTAGTCTGATAACAGAAGCCTATTTCCTTGGAGACAGAGACATGCTTTCTGTCAGACAGAGAGATTTACCATCGTCTTAGTTTAAGAAACACAGTTCACCTTAATTACCATAGTAACTGGTCCAGTATCTTAATTTGCAGGTGTCCAGTATTGTCACGCTTTTCGTGTCAAGGCCAATTGCTGTAAATTACACTGACATTTGACGACCTCCAGCGTTATTTACAGCTGGCAAGAAAATGCCTGTTTTCAGTCAATACTGAACACAAATCGCACAAAGCATGTACATTTCACTTGCCTTATTTCTTACACAGCTATTGGGGATAGTTTGTTCCCTCAATCAGCTAAAGTTTTGCTCTCAATCCATGAGATCGCAGGTTTCAGTCTTCTAGTCTCTGTATGCTACAACTACAGCTTTATGTCGGAGGGTTTTCCACGTAGAGGCCTAATACCTGCCGCGAGGCTGTGGTTTTACTCCGGCCATGCCAGATTTTCTCCAACGTTAAACCTGCCCTTCGTCATGTAAGTGAAACCACATAAAGGAATGAACACCAAGCTCTTAACGTTTTAGTGACCTCTTCCATGTAAAAAAAATATTTTTCTTTAATGAACAGGACCATCTCAGTTTTTCGGAGTATCTTACCTACATCACAGTTCTGCCACATGCTGTTCTCTACCTGATCTAAATTGGACAGGCCCTTCCAACAGTCGCTGATGATTTACAGCTTTCTTACAGTGTCACGGCATTGGCATTGAAACCCAGGACCACTAGCGTTCACATTTGACCAGAACTCTACAAATAAATTCAGAATGTTGATATCAATAACGACAGTTCACTCTCTCCTCGAGGTTAGTGGTTATGTGGTAGAATTTTGGACAAGGCCTATCCCATTCATAGAAGCAGGTTTTAATTTAATCAGTGGAAGCTCCGAGATCAACGACAGATGTCTTAATAACCACGTAAATAAAACTGATTGCGATAAAAATATGGACAACTACTGACATTACAGTATTTGTAGAAAACAGTAATCAGCTATTTATTCCTAAATGACCTTAGCTGAACAAGACTCCACTGGTTTAATTGAATAAATGAACTCCTCTACAGATCATGAAACCTGCGTTGATGGAATGGCTACAGGTTCTCCAGAAAATAAAACTAATAGTAAAGAGCCGGACGTCTCCGCATAATCCATCGTAATAATAGACAAAAATGTGTCAGAAAGATAAAACTATTCATGGTAACTATTCAAGTCGAATTATTTTATAATAATATTTTTGGTATAATACAAATGTCAATGTTCCTCAACTTGACTATAATTCATAGGGCCCGCTGGGGGGTCAATGATTTCATTGAACAGTTATTCGGGATTAAACAGGATCGAAATAAATGAAAGTGAATATCATAGGAAATTTTGTAGTGTTTGGCTGCATAGTTATAAATGAAGGTATAGCTGTGAACTCTTAACTGAGCAGCTATACCGGTTAAACGACGTTAAGTGTACGTTTAATATCATTCTCAACATATATATTGACATACCTTGCGATCATAATTAGATTCTTAACTTCAGTAACTCCATTGCCACGATATCATGTAATATTGCCAGATTCATTCATTCACTCATTCATTCAATAACCCCACACCAAAATGTCGCGTTATCGACGCGCCGTTGATGGCAGCTTTTATGAAATATCGTTTCAAGTCATGGGCGAGCTGTTGAGAACTAGAATTTAAGACATACAGACATAAGACATCGTAGCAGATTAAAATAAGATAACACCAAAAACAGACAGTTCAAATAACGGGAGCTGGGAAGTCAATAGATATCTGTCAATCCTCTCTCTAAAGGATTATTTAAAGAATTCACAAGATTTTTAGCAGTCAAAAAACGTCAGAAATGACAACACACAAACTAATTTCGTCTAAGACGATAAATAGAGGATCTCCAACGAGTAGCACGAAATGTATAAAACGAGAGTTAAAAATTTCGTTTGTTTCGAACCTCTGGTGAAAAACAAAAGAAATTTTTGACTGGAGTTTAATAAATTTGATACTACAGGGTCACGAGCTCGAGATACCGGTTATCCCATAAAAGGAAAATTGAAAAAAAAGTACAAAATTATGCCTCAAATCAGTGCGAATGTTTTGTCTTGATTCTCTGCTTACACAAGCACACGAAGCAGTGCGGAGGAATTTAAGTATGTCAGTCATTCGTCCTCTGACCAAAACACAACATTTATACCCAAGATCAAATATGCACCACACTAAGGAGTTCAACACAGAATGGCCTTTACCATCTATACACATTAAAACACAGCAGCAAACAATTGTTTTTAAACAGTTTACGAACTTGTCCGTCAAGGAAAGACTGAAAAGTCGCGGGAAAAACAGTCAGGAGGCCGGCAGCACGTGCAAGTGTTTGAGCGCGCGGTTGATATTTTATGCGCCTACACGTACTGACAAAGAACATCATTTCCAATGCATATATGGCTACGATCTACATTTCTTCGGTAATTGTGAGCACTGGATTACCCTGAGACGACAGTATTTTAGCGCATGGATATTCGTCGTTTTTATTGTGGTGGTGGATACGAGATGCTGAAGACTCCACCAGAGATCGGCTCCCCGAAGATTGGTGCACTTGACCTGTGTTCAGTGCATGAAGTTGAACTAGTACAGGCAAAATTTTGATCAGTGTTGTTTGCTGCAGTAAACGGACGAGGGTGGGAGCAACTGTCATTAGAGCTGAGAATGTTGGATATTTCGCGGTGCTGGCTTTCCGAAAGTGAGCTATCATTGTTGACAGACTGTACGTTTTTGTTCCAGTTATTTGCATGATTTGTGTTGGGGGTACATTGTGATCGCTAAAATTTTGGACGTATTTAAGGCAAAATAGTATAGTAGACAATTTCCCGTACGTTGTATGTTTATGAGTATTGTACACTGTAAATAGTACCGATGTAAATTTACAGTAAAATTCGCTGGTCCGAAAATAGCCAGCAAATTTTATTGTAAATTTCTATTTCTACATCACCACAGTAAAGAATTTTATGAAAACCACAGATGTAAATTTACAGTTAAAAAAAACAGCGATCTCAGTGTCAGAAGCCAAAGCCTCGTCAGTAATGCATGTCAACCGTCTAGACCACTCGACCAACAGGCCTTCCACAAACATAGAAGGTAGCTGACCGATACACTTTACAGCGAACTTGCATTACCCCTCTGATGATCACAACTGACGCCACTCTCTTAGGTGAGTATATCAGACAATATATATCTGTCTATGTCTGATATCTGTATATATCTGATATATTCACCTAAGGGAGTGGCGTTATTTGTGATCATCAGAGGGGTAATGCATGTTCGCTGTAAACTGTGCCGGTCAGCTATCGTCTATATTTGTGGAGGGCCTGTTGGTCGAGTGGAATAGACGGTGGACATGTATTGGTGAGGGTTTGGGTCTGACTCTGAGGTCGCTGGTTCGAAACCCTCAGAAAGAATAATAGATAGTTTTTGCAAAATTCTTTACTGTGGTGATGTAAAAATACAGTAAAATTCGCTGGTCCGAAAATTGCCAGCAAATTTTACTGTAAATTTACATCGTTACTATTTACAGTGTACCTGCAGTGGCGCACGTGTATGGTAACGCTGGTGAAAGTTCAGCTATATAATTACCACCAGACACTCTCACTTGTTTTTAGTAGAGAATATTTAGTATATTCCTTGTCTGTGGAGACAGAATCTCAGATTTTCAGTCGTTCCAGCATGATTTTGTCCCAAATGTACAGACGACAAAATGACGTAGTCAAAAAAAGTAGCCGGTCCGTGCGTAGTTTTTGATTGGCTAATTGCTTGAATGAACTTCTGTGAGCCAATCAAGTAGCTCTCTCAACATTGTTGACGAAAGGTGGGATACGGTATTTATCCCACCCACTTTATTCCGTGTCCTGGGACATATTTATGGGCTAAATTGGAACATACGCCTTGTGAATTAACGAAATCTTCGGGTGGAAAAGTTAGACCGAGAAATCAAGAACTGACTGACGCTATTTACTGACATCCCAAATATACAATATACCCCTGGCAATAGCTTAGCCGAATGGGAGGGATTAGCCGGCTTCCCCAGTCGGATGAGGTAAACGTTTTTTAAGTAGTACATATTTACTTACACAGACTGGTCCACTACAATCGATAAGCATTACCATGTACCAGGCGGACCGAGTTCCGTGGAACTGACCAAGCAGTTTACTGCGACCGTGGTCGCTTTCATCGAATAGCTGTCCACGTGTGAAATGACTGCTCGTGATACAGTGTTGACTATAGAAACTACCTTTGCACCAGAAAGACCTGTGCTTATTGCCTAAACGCGTTACCAACAAATAAAGTCGCCAGCACTACAACAGCTTGATGATAGAGACACTCATTCCGAGGGCATTGGTTTCAAAGTGCCGTACCCCTGGTCTACCAGACCCAGGGGTATGAGGTAATTTGGGTAACTACTTGCTATTACTTGACCTAGGCAAACATCTGTCATGATGTTTGCATTAAAATTTCTCCTCACCTGATCCCGACAGGATATCTGAGGGTAATAACTTGTCCTCACCTGTCTCCGATAGGGTATCTCTATAAGATAGTCACTTAAGATCTCCTTACGTGTACATGACGGGATTCCTGAAAAGACTTAATATCTGTCCTTACGTGTACATGACACGATATCTGAGGATAATCACTTAAGATCTGTCCTTACGTGTACATGACAGGATATCTGAGGATAGTCACTTAAGATCTTTCCTTACGTGTACATGACAGGATATCTGAATCACCTAAGATCTGTACTCAACTGTCCCCGATAGGGTATCTCCAGGATAATTACGTGTATATGACAGAATTCCTGAAAAGAATGACTTAAAACGTGTAACGATCAATCTCCGATATCTGACGTCCTTAAAAGTCGCTGTCACCATCCATCAGCAGCTTCAATTTGGCTGTCCACCTCCACCACGGATAGTTTAGTTTAAACTCATTGGACACCTCGACAAGTCGCTCTACATTAGTATTATGTATGATATGCTCATCAGTTACTGCTTTTATTAATGATGGTGATAGAGACTAGCCCCTGTGGGTAAGCCAGGAGTACCTCGTCTTTACAGCGTGACTGATGATTAGACATGCCTCACTTGGCAAGGTACGAGTTCCTCGTCTATACTCACGTTGTCACTGATAAGTCCGTTAAGTAGACATTTTAGACCATGGTGAAGGATGAACAATCACAAAGAACCTGGAAAATTGTGATAGACGGAGAATATATTTAGTGCCAGGTATCTTGTATGGAAGCAATACCAGAGACCATAAATAAACCTTTCAGCAGCATTTCTTCCATTCATACGGACCTCTTGAATATATCTTCTAAAAAATCTAATCTTTTCTAATCTGAAAACATTTGGCATAAAACCATATACAACAATTATCAGAGGTGGCAAATGAATCCAAAGCTTGTGGCGAATATGCGAAACTGGTTTTCCGCTTTGACAGACGTGCAGCTCATTTTGTAATTTATTTATTTGATTGAGATTTAACGCCGTTCTCACAAATATTCACTGGCTTTAGGGTGACCAGGGAAACACACACCCCTACCATCGTACCTGACAACCTCCTTACATAAAGTCGGCTTCTGAGCAGCCGGACATCATGCTTTGAGCTTACATTGTTGGGTGTTCACAGTGCAAGAGAACCTTCGGTATATCATCATACCGATGACACTTGGAGATGTCACCGCCAATCATGTCTAATGACCGAACCAAGAGCTCTGGTCTTCATTCATCATCCACAGAACCTGGAAACGGGTGTCATTTTGTGGGCGCAGTACGCGAGGCCAGCGAAATAAAGGATAATAACAAATACCTTGATAAAATTCAGCGTACATATATAAGTTGTGTCATTTATAATCCCGTATAATATCTTGTGTGTGTAATTGCAAGTAAACATGTCGAAACACTAGCTCAGATCTGGTAATATTTTCGCAATTAAGGATAATCAGCTTCTGTAATCGTAAATCTTAATCTGATTTCGATTGATGAATAATATATCAGTTTTATGGTGTCCTCCAATCCGGGCTCACCCAGCAAGGAACAAATTGGCGATGTAACAAAAATAACTTATACATTTAGTATATCATAAACCCATGCTACAGGACTAAATTAGATCTTCGCCTGACGTAGCACAACCTTGTATTCAGTAATCGGACAATTTATTCCGCGCCGCTATTGATACTGTAATTTTGGTCCTGGCGAGTCGTTAAAGAATATCATTAGGTGTTCAACATGTTTATAACAGTCGTTCACCATATATGTTTTCGACAATATTCACTGGTTTGATTCTTAACACTATTTTCATTGGCTCAACAACGTATACGGCTGTAGTACATGAAGTTGTGTAGAAGTGAACTGTTGCATAACTATACTCTATAACTAACTTGTATAATACAGTTATATATTGTATATATTGTATTTATTTACTTTCTTGGATTGTTACTTAACGTCACCTAAAAGAATTTTTCACTTATAACATGGCGATGAGTCTTATGGAAGGAAAGAAATGGGATCGCTGACCCCTGGAAAGTAAATGAAAAGCTTCCCCAGGCACGCGTGACTTATAATTTACTCGTCGTATTGGTGGGAGTCATGTGGTTTCCAAAGTACATACGATTGACCATACCATTCCATGTCCGCCGTTGACCATTGATTGTCTCCAACGCGCCATGAACATTGAGAGCGGGGAATAGTTTGATTGATTGACTAACGGATTGATTGATAGATTGATTGATCAATTTACCTGTGAACAGAAGTTTTCTTTTAATATAGTTGGCTATTATGACTTGGCCGATAATTACCTTCGACAAAATTCATTTTTGTCATCATATGCACTTGACATGAAATATAGATGGAACGATCATATCTTTGGTCGATCATACAAGAATATTCGCGAACAACAGACAATCATTTCAGTTTCAAAAATAATCATTCCGCTAGTAACCTTTCCTGTTCAAAGTGCTCAGAGACCCATGATGGCTGAAATTTCGACATGACTTTTCAGCATGATGATTCATTCATTCGTTCAAAATGTTCAGAAATAGAACGTTAGAAACAGGCGGTAATATGTCAAAACCGGATAGTAAGTAATTCTCGTCGGTAAATTTGTTTTTCCGACTTCATCGACTAGTTTATTGCGCTCTCTGGGTAGGTCAAGGCACTAAGTATAATTCCCCATTCTGTGTAAACGACCGTGTTGATTCTGTGACTTTTTTGATTTGTTGACAGGAAGTCGTGTGATAAAAAAAATTACCCCTGTCACATGATGATTGGTGTTTTAAGAGCACTGTCCCTGTAATGGGTGTGTGACACACCACAACTATTACGTAAACAGTCCTCAGCAATTCTTCAGTAATCGAACAGGAAACTGTTCAAGTAAATGTATCAAGTAATCTACTACATGTGCAATAAACTTTTGCAGCAAGGGTCTGGTAAAGTGTAAAAGCTTACCCAGTGCTGTTTGATTACAGAAGCCATTTCTCTGAAAGACTTCAAAAAACAGAATGGTTTTTTTTTTCACTGTATATAGGCAGATTGGTAATGATTCGGTCCCAATTTCGTACTTTATATACTTTCTATGTTCTTTGGTGGTTTGTGTAAGACGTCGTTTTACGGGATTGGCCTTGCGATCATTGACCTGGAAAATCAATGTTGGCTGACGGCTGGTATACGAATGTCGCATCTTACGAATGATTCACATCTTACAGAACCACACAGCCAATGAAAAATAGATTTGAACACGCGACCTCTTTGGTTAACAACTAGTCGGCTTCCATTCGACGCCATGCGGGGAGAGAGTATCTTGCGGGGAGAGAGTATCCCCGCAAAGGGGGCTTACAACAAGTCGAGGCGTTCTAACACAACTGTCTCTGCTTCAAGAATCCGGGGATTGTACCGGAGCTTTCCATCCATACACTGTATGCCAGAAGGTAATCTCTGTCTGAACATAGCTTTTTTTTGGTCGAGTCTGCTCTGAGAATGTAACAGCTTCCACACAACCACACAAATGCTTCTGGCTTCCTTTTAGAGCTGTAAGAACAAATTCTAAATAATGCACTCAGCTCCCACAAACTCTTTTGCTGATCGTAAGCTTTTCGATTACATGCATGGTTAAATAAGCCTTTTTGTCATTTTGTACTGCTTGGTGTGTGCTTTTTCGAACAGAAGCACATCTTGGGTAATGATATTATCTAAAAAATAATCGGTTTCTTTAATCGTACATCATAGCTACTGCTAGATCCCTTCAAGCCCTTATTGTGCCTTATATGCTAGGCTAGCAGAAAGCGTAAAAGTCTTGGATATGAGAACGGCGAGCAACAAATAAAGGTTTCTAGAATTTATTCTATACATTATAAAAAAAGAGATGATTTAGGCAGACTTTTTGCCTGGTGTAATGGTCTTCTAGTAAATCAGTCTTTAATTCGATAAGGGCCGAGGTGGTTAACACGCCTGCGCTCAGGAGCCTCTCACCAATGCGGTCGCTGTGAGTTCAAGTCCAGCTCATGCTGGCTTCCTCACCGGCCGTACGTGGAAAGGTCTGCCAGCGGTCATGGCTTTTCCCCAGGCTCTGCTCGATTTCTCCCCACCATGATGCTAGTCGCCGTCGTATAAGTGAAATATTCTTGAGTACGGCGTAAAACACCAAAGGAATAAACAATTAAATCTAATTCGATAAAACTCGCTAAAAGTGAAGTATAGGCAGTGATAAGAAGAACTGAAGATTATTTGGGTCCTGCGGTAGAATGATCTGCGGCCATGCTACATACATGTAAGTCTGTGAACAGCATCCTAACGTTTTGGCAACAGTCGGGAACCATGATGAATGTATAATGAGCAAACCTAATCTATAGTCTAGGCTGAGCCAAATATTATAATGAATAAATGATTATGGCTGAACGCCACATCAAAGAATATTTAGAATATTCTTTTCAAAGTCTTTTCTTTCTTTGCAAGAGACTGAAAAGTAGGCTTGTTCTATGTTGTGATCAACACTGTCAGTATACACTCATACATATAACTAGTCCCTGTACGATCAGTTTAGAACAAAATAATTCACTTCCAATCTGTTTTATTGTTACATCAGCGTCAGTCGTGGTAAAGAATAAAGGTTTATCTCGTCCTCGGGACAGCGTTAGTCGTGCTAAAGAATATAGGCTTGTCTCGTCCTCGGGACAGCGTCAGTCGTGCTACAGAATAAAGGCTTGTCTTGTTCTATGTCGAAACAGACATTCAATATAGATTGTTACGAGTCAGTAATCACAAGGCCTGTTCTTAAAACGACGTTTAAGACAAAACACCAAAGAAATGAGACAATATATAAAACCTGAATCCTGCAGGAACAGAATCCTGCAAACAGAAAAGTCAACAGTTTTCAATGATGATGCAAAGACCAAATGAATATTCTGGGCGAGTGAATGAAATCAGTATCCGGATCGCGTACGATGCTAATATCTAAGTTGTCAACAAGGGCATTATGCAGTTGCGCTTTGATTGCAACTGTTCATATTTCCAACACAACTATGAAGCAGAATGCCAGACAGAGATTCTTCTCTGTCCATATTTACTTGTGAGAGAATTATATTCATTGTAAAACTACACAGCTACACAGCGAGATATGTACACGCCATACGCAGGATCCTTTGGTCACCTTGGAAACAAAGGCACGGTTTATGTCTTCATTAGACAGATTTACCCTCGCCGTCTTGGTGTAACAAACACAGTCCACTTTAATTACCATAGTAACAGCTCTCGTATCTTAATTTGCAAGTGTCCCCAGTATCGTCACGCTCCTGGCGTCAAGGCCAATTGCTGAGATGTGCAAAGTCTGATATACAGCAAGATCAAAAAGGCCTGCTTTGCGTCAAAACTGCACACAACCCGCGACTGGCATGTATCTTGTGGTTGTCCTGTTTCTTACCAGACTTTCGGGGATAGCTGGCGTGATCAATAAGTTACACCTTCACCCTCAATCACTGAGGTCAGAGGCTATAATCTGCGTGCAGGTCTCCCGGGTACGACTCCAGCTTTGTGTCAGAGGGTTTTCCAAGTACCTGTCGGGAGGCGGTGCTTTCACTAAGGGTTCTGCCATTTTTCCACACCTAAACTTACCCATCGTCGTAAAAGTACCGCGCTAAATGTCAATTAAATAAACAAATGAATACAGAAGTGCTGATTTACCTTTTTTATCTTTAAAATATTGTTATTAGTTTTCCTTGGAGACATTTCTTACATCAATTGCTCAGTTTGCCTTCCTTCTGATTTTTTTCTAAATTTGAAAACATCAATAATGTTTTTTGCTAAACTTACTTTATAATTTTGGATTTAAGCCCAGGATATCAGAGAAAATATTTAAGAGCGCATACAAATGTGATAATCAACACATTGCCTGGAGAGTTCTTCTTTGTATCAAGTGACAACACGTTTAAACTGCAAAATCCACCAGTCTCTCCATACAGAGATACATCAGAGGAGATTTTAACGATTTCCATGATGTGTGATTTATGCTTTCTAGCGTTTCATTTTGGTGAAGGGATCAGCATTTTGCTAATATTGGCAATACTTGTTATGCAATAAACACTTCTTGAAGAAAATTTTCAGGATGTGTAGTACATGCTGGGTCCTGGTCAAATCGTGCATGTCAAGTTCTGTTAATTTTAGTGTGGTACACGCTGTGCTCTGGTCATGTTGTCCATGTCATGTTCAGGTAGTGTGGTACATGCTGTGTTCTTGTCATGTTTTCCATGTCACGTTCAGGTATTGTGGTACATGCTGTGTTCTTGTCATGTTTTCCATGTCACATTCAAGTAGTGTGGTACATGCTGTGCTTTGGTCGTGTTGCCCATGTCATGTTCAGGTAGTGTGGTTCATGCTGTGTACGGGTCAAGTCGTGCATGTCACGTTCAGTTAGTGTGGTACATTGTGTATCCTGGTCATATTGTCCATGTCACTTTCAGGCAATGTGGTACATGCTGGGCCCTGGTGAAGTCATTCATAGCACGTTCAGGTAGTGTGGTACATGCTGTGTCCTGGTCAAGTCGTGCATGTCACGTTCAGGTAATTACCTTCATCATAATTCGTAAAAAGTCACGCAATGTAAGCCATATAAAATGACGTGGATCAAAAATGCAAACGCCCTAATTACAGGTCTTAAAGTATCATGGACCACGAGAAGTGTAACTTTTTGGATGGGACATAGAATACAGGCAAACATCACAGAGGATCATAAAACTTTCCGTGCAGTTCCTATCGTAACGAAAAGAAAATACGACCTATCTTAGCTGCGACTGCCCTCTGAAACAGAAAAGGTAACATTATATCAAAGTGATTAAGGGCAGGGCAATGGATGGAGAAGAGGATCACGTAAGAACGTTGACCTCGTCATTCTGGGTATCGGATTCGCCCTTCCTGTCTAGCAGAGGTTACCCGAAGTGTTAGAATGTATCCCTATTTTGCGTGTATGGTTCTCCAACCACGTATTGATCTTCTTGGGTCCAGTGTTGAGAATGCAGAAGTCTACCAACAGTTGAAACGTTCATACTATGTGCCATGGTGAAATGGGCTGTCAGACAACTTTCCCAAAATGACGTTTTCACACAACTTTAAATAGAAAGCGCTACACCATTTAAGTGATTCGTAGAGTAGGAACGTAAGAATTTGGGAGGAAGTTTTCAGACGAAAACGGCTAGGGTGCCATCGCTTTTTGTGTAATACGCCTTTCCAATGTTCCAGTGTGGTTTTATGTAGTCTTTCTACCAGTGATGCACTGGGCCATTCCATTTGAGCAGTAGTTATTTTCAACCGGACGATATTATAAAAATCGTCTATTCAGGTATCTGATCAGTTAATGTATAACTTCAGTCTACTTGTCAAGAAATACAAAGGTGTTATAATTAACTAAACTGAAGCAATAACTCGCCAATTTTATTCATTTAAAACACAACGGTTTTGATCTTTCTTTGAACCAGTAAGGTTATTTTTCGATTTTCTCAGTTCATTACACCGATATTAATTCAGCTATACTTGCGCTTTGTGTTGCGGAACCAGATTCCAGGAAACATTCTCCACTGTTTTTCTGTCATTAGTTCTTCTGTCGCTTTCCATGAACACGTGGTGGGGGAAAAAGCTGCTTTCCCGCAGAATAAGAACTTTCCTTTTCCATGTGATAATTGTTATCTAAACGTAAACTCTACCTATAACCTCAACACCTTCCATGTGATAATTGTTAGCTATACGTAACCTCTACCTGTAACCTCAACACCTTCCATGTGATAACTGTTATCTATACGTCACCTCTACCTGTAACTTCAATACCTTCCATGTGATAATTGTTATCTATACGTAACCTGTAACCTCAATACCTTCCATGTGATAACTGTTAGCTATACGTAACCTCTACCTGTAACCTCAATACCTTCCATGTGATAATTGTTATCTATACGTCACCTCTACCTGTAACTTCTATACCTTCCATGTGGTAATTGTTATCTATACGTAACCTGTAACCTCAATGCCTTCCATGTGATAATTGTTATCTATACGTCACCTCTACCTATAACTTCAATACCTTCCATGTGATAATTGTTATCTATACGTAACCTCTACCCTGTAAGACAGGAACTTCTACTGCCGCCTACCGTCTTTTTATGAACTTTAAATTTGGCTGAATCTAAATAAATTTTATCTACAAGTGTTAAAATGATATCTGTTTTAATTTTTCTTGGCCCTATACATTTTTGTGACAAATAGATACTGGTCGTCTGGGTGTTAGTATTTGTTGGCGTGTCGTATCTGGTATGCTCTGAAAAATGATGCAATCACTCGGCATATAACAAAATTAAGCCCACATGAAGACATCGTCAGACGAAAATGACCGAGAGATTACTTTTATTTAGGAGTCTAAATAAACACAATTTTATTAAAATATACATAATAGCAACTCCAATCAACAAACAATATAACACATACATGATGGGACGGAAAAAACAAATATCAAATATTGAATGATGACTAGGTAGATGTCTTGAAAAGCTAAATAAAATTTTGTATTGTTATATCGGCAGTTCATGCTACAGTAAGGTTGTTAGTGAAGCTGACAGGTATAATTGGTCCCAACCGAGTTTATAGCCCGTGGTCATATATCTTCCTGTAGTCTACACGTGTCTAGTCACGAACCAAAGCATGATGACACCCACTGACCGTCACTACTGATCTGACTGCCGTAAATAACGGATGTATACGACTCGCTGGCTGACTGCAGTTCTCCAGTTTCTCATTACTTTGAGTTACTGCTTATGGAACCTTGAAGACAGTAAGCGGTCGACGGTGATCATGTCGCCATTTGGGCAGTCTTACGTTTTTTGAACACTACCTGTCTTCCACCAATATGGTGCACATATTTGTGTGGCACCTGGGGTGGAAGTGAAAGAGTAACTTTCAAAATTTCGGTGGTTTACGGCAGGCATCGTGGTTTCCTCCACCCGAAAAAATGAACCACACTATATTTAAAACTTCCTGGGTATTATGATTTTAAAAGAATTGAATAAATAAGGGAATACTTAAATACTACAGTACCAATAGCATACAGACAGTTTTCTCTACAGTCTCACAAAATGTGCTAACATATTTGTTTCCTTAGTCGTTTTAAATTTTGCCTTAAAGTCATTCTGAAAATATTTTTTTACTGAACATTTCTTTTGAAACAATGAATAACTGTAAACACTGAGAGAAACACCTGTATTTTGTGATAATGAGTGTGAAAAATATTGTATGGACATCATGAAGGCAATTACAAAATCATGAAGGCAATTACAAAATATAAACCAGCTGCTAGTTTTCCAAAAATTCCAAAGAGCTAATGAAATGATGAAAGACATGCGTAAGTGTAAAGAAAACTACTGTTCATCTGTAATATGTAAGAAAATAGCCCATATAAAAATTTGGTATGCGTCTCAGATGGTTGTTTTGGATTTCAGCAATGCGGAAGGATATGAAAAAAACACACACCAATCGGATCTTTGGCGCTTAAAGCGCCTCTTAAAGTAAGGATTGTATGCATTACGTAGTAAGCCATGGAGTGCGATATAACATTCCAGGATCTTCTCGATTTTAGCCCCCTGGCTAGAAGTAAAGGCATCTGATAGAAGAGTACATCAGCGAAAACCTAAGAAAACCAAAAAAATTTAATGCTTACCTTGCATTGTAGGAAGTGTGGTTTTACATGCTTCTTGGGACCATCCCACTATAGAAGCACGATGAGAGCTTTACCATGGAATGATATCTTTCAGGCTAGATATGACGGCTCCCACTTCATTAGGGTGGTACAGGGCTTTAGGGAGGGTGATCATGTGTTTTTTCTGCTAGAGCTGGCCCTTTGGGAGGATAGTAAAGACACTGTGTCCTGTTGTCGATAGAATAATGCACGATAAGGACAAATGTTGTCCTGACCACCTTCTCAGCGGTATGACGCGGTCTCAGTGGTGCAATTCTGAAGGACAAATCCGATAGGAATGTTCGAGAGTTCGTTGTAAGCACAGCCCCACTATCTGACACTTTCATTAAGGTACTGAGGGTGACCTCAGAAATTCTATACTCTCGACACAGAAATTAATTGGCATGTAATTGTTACTGAGGTGAGAGACTACGGTCGTAGAGCCCAAGGCGAGCATGTTGGAGAGTGTCTTAAGAAAAGAGTAGGCTGGTCAATAACAATAGTGGACTGTGTCTTGGGCAAAGAGGAGATAGGGCAAGGGCATTAGTAGATCGATTGTGATAAAGAGGATGCAAGCATCTGGAAAGAAAACTGGAAACCTGCCATAATTTACGATGAATACCTGACCAGTCCGGCTCGGAAAAAGGTCCAGCACAACTATATAATTTGATAAACGCACAAACGATGGTAGTTTTTTAAGAAAAAAGGTCACGGTATTTGTCCGACTTTCTGACAAATGGCTTAATCCAGCCCTTCTGATCCGCCAAATTGAAAAATATTAAAATCATGTATTAAACCATGAAATGCAAAAACAAAGTCTACAAAATGGTTTTATTCATTTACGAAAACATCTAGTCCTGTGCTGGTCTTCAAACTTCATTCTACACACGTCCAGATTTGTGAACTTTCTAGCATTAATATCCCCCACACCCCCAACACCAGGATCTACGATTAGTTCATTCCTTATGAATGTCGTTATGTGTTTAGAGTAAACCAGCTGGGTATAACCCCTCAAAATCTTTCTAAAGGCACGCAACTTCCAACACGTGATCCCAACGGGCAAAGATGGGTGGTCTCCAGTTTAACAGCTATAATCGTTGGTCGATGTTAAAGGTCAGAGTGCAATCAAGGGCACGTAAATGATCAGTTTATACAGAAAAGCACACATCAATAGGAGCAGGTGGTGATTTGTGAAACGTCGTTATACTAATCCCTGATATGTAAAAGATTAATGTACATTATATATAAAATGCGACAAATCAAAAAGTTTACAGTAGCAGAATATCCATATCCAAAACGATAGCGATTAGATTATTCAAAAGCCATAAAAACAGAAATTCCATATTTGTACTAATCAATCGTTCTATACATAGCCATGTCGCGACATTAAAGATCATGGGAACATTAAATTGCACTTTTCTCGGTCAATAAAAAAATCTAGATAAAGCTTTCCATGACACTTATGTTGACCTTTACTAACCTTGATTTAAGGGATTACATGAAGAGCTAGAATAAAACTCTAACTCCGTCTGAGCTAAATTTACAGGAGGCATTGTTTCACCAGTTATGTGTGACCATTTTTCAATTATCATACTGTCGTCGCTGCTCTTTCTGGTTTTATTCTCTATGCTGTAAGCCTTTTATATTGAAGACTGGTCGAATTTCGAAATATTTCCTTCCTATTAATTTTTTCCCTTTGTTCATTATGAATTTACATGTATGTACTTGGAATTGTGACAGAGGTGGTAATAATAATGGTGAACACTGGGATCAAGATCTTCACTTATGTCACGCTGACACAGCTTGAAGTTCGGTTTTTTTCTGAGAGATTCTTTGCAAGAAAGCCTTGGGATTTTCGCAGTGAACTTCCACCTTAAAGGCTGAGCCAATATCATCGATCCAATTCTATTTTTGCCGTTTGGGAAAAATCCAGGATTTACAATTCCTGAGGGGATTCTTTTGTAATAAGTTTAAAATCTATCTTGTAAGTGGACAAAGTATTTCATCCAGTGGAAAGACTCAAGTTACACTGACCGATTTGCTGATGATGATGCTTTGTATGCTGGCTTGTGTCATCTCCTGTCGTTACTCATTTAGGCCAGACGTCTCAAAAGGATCAGATTTGAAGAAAAAGACATTAACAACGGAATGGTCTAGTGGCCACGGTATATGACGCCGCCGGCTTGAAGACCTTGTCAGTGTTGTAACACGGAACAATAAACCCTGTACAGAGCAATCTCTTACTCCCAAACCAGTGCAGGCTTTCGTGACAACAGCTTAGCCGCGTACAGCAGAGTACTCGTAAAAACTGACATGACGTTTAAAATATTCACCTAGTGACAAAAGACAGCTTGTTAACTCCGAAGGTCTCCCGCTTGCAGCACCGTACAAAAGGCTTGTCCAGTACTTCACTGATGACTTTCCGTTACAAGTCCCGTAGTCCTGTACAAGTCCTAGCAAACTCAAGAAGAGGTGTAATTTCTGTCAGATTGCAACTGATCTTATTAAATCGTTTACAAAGCTGACCATAATGAATTTCAAAATGAATTAAACTTTCGTGTCATTTTGAACAATGAGACCCACCTTTTCACGGTTTTGAAAACATTTCTATTCCATGTATTTCCCTTTCTTAACTGTTTAAGTAGCCCATATAGCATAGACCTGTTGTGGATGGGTACAGCGGTACATGAACACTATAAGGTCAGCAGAGGGCTCTGAAGTTACAAAACGAACATCAAAGGGTATATGCCACGGCAAGGGTACGAAAAATGGGACTAAATGAAAGTGAACATGTCTATAGTGTACAATTAGTATTAGTCCTACACAGGAGAAACTTTATTACACGTCCAGATGTGGGGAGTTTGCCAAAGGTGACTCGAGGGCCGTTGACCTATTTTCTTGTTAACGTCTTTCCAAACAACATTGTCTTGAAAAATTTCAACCTTTGGCTTTAAACATACATGTTGCATTACATCCACAATCAGTGGTACATCCACAATCAGTGATACATCCACAATCAGTGATACATTCATAATCAGTGATACATCCACAATCAGTGACACTTCCACAATCAGTGATACATCCACAATCAGTGGTACATCCACAATCAGTGATACATTCATAATCAGTGATACATCCACAACCAGTGATACATTCATAAGCAGTGATACATCCACAATCCGTGATACATCCACAATCAGTGATACATTCATAATCAGTGATACATCCACAATCAGTGACACTTCCACAATCAGTGATACATCCACAATCAGTGGTACATCCACAATCAGTGATACATTCATAATCAGTGATACATCCACAACCAGTGATACATTCATAAGCAGTGATACATCCACAATCCGTGATACATCCACAATCCGTGATACATCCACAATAAGTGATACATCCACAATCAGTGATACATTCATAATCAGTGATATATGCACAGTATTTGATACATCCACAATAAGTGATATGATACATCCACAATCAGCCATACATCCACAATCAGTCATACATCCACAATCAGTTATACATCCACAATCGAGGCTCGAGGACGTTGGCATTGCACCTGTCTTCGGCTTCGGCCATGCACTAAGGTTGAAAAAAAATTGGTTGGCATGAAGATGTCCTGGAATCTTGCGGCAATATCCTATTACAGATCTAAGAATTAAATCCTTGATGTAACTTTATGGTAGTTACTTTCAACTACACTTTCAACTGGATGGGAGACGTTTGTAATTGTCGCTGACAAGGACATCTTCAGGGTCTAGGCTACAGATGACTTCGTTACTCGGAAAAAGTACTGAAATTTGCGTAATTATTATTATTTTCTCATGAGACAGTTAAAGACAGTTAGTACCTTTCGTTTCGGTTTGCCAAGATGTGCAATGCAATTGTCTCAAAAAGATGTTAGGATCATTTTTTTCAAATGTTGTTGTTGTTAACCACTCGATCATTATGATGTAAAACTCTCTGGAAAATGAAGGCAAGAAAAATTATTGACCGGTACATTGTCCATTTACACAGACCACCTTTATGTACGAGTCAAATTTCTCAATAGCCTTACAATTCATTCGTGCAAGCGGAGAAAAATATTTTTACAATCAACTGTAAACACGGACAAGGTGTTCAAGGCGATTGTAGCTACATTCTCTTTGCGCAAACGGGCCCTGATAGAGAATTAAGAGTTTTAGCTCTGTTCCATTTTGAAAAAGAAGGTGTTTATTTTTAGTTTTACAGTCACGGTAGTGTGTTTTCCGTTGACAAATTGTCGTTTTTAACGGTCCAGGGCCCGCTTGCACAAAAAGATCGAAGCTTCAACTGAGTTTACCATTGAATGTAAAAATAGGTTGCGCCCCTTGCACAGAGGAACTGTGAGGCGATTGTGAATTTTTGAAGTTCCCATGGCGATCGTAGGCAAAATTTGAGTGGTACATAATGATGGACATTATGGACAATGTACAATAACTTGTATCGCATTCATTTTCAAAAGAGCTAACAAGAGATAACAAGAACATGTGAAAAATCGTCGTGAACTCTTTTGTGACAGTTAGGCCTACATTTTTTGCTTTTATTTCCATAAGTTCTACATCAGCTAACTATAGTAGCCTACATTTATACAGTATTTTACAGCTAACAACATGTGAAAAATCTTCCTAAACTGCTTTGAGACAACTGCATTGCACATCTATGCAAATCGAATCCAACAGTAATAACTAACGGAGTACCTAAGGCAAGTATTTGTGCTTAACGTTAATTTATGAGCGATTATATATATTTACAACTAGGTCGACCCGATTGTAATTTCTGATTGTAAGTTACACCTATCTTAGCTTACAGTCCCTTCGTGCAAGGGTGTGTCGATGGTAAGTTACGATCGTGATCCAAGTGATTTACGATCAACTTTGATAGGCTTACGATGCCTTTGTGCAAGAGGGCTTTGTTCGTCTCCGCCCCGGCCTGCATGGGTGTCAGCATTAGGCTTAGATGGATGTACTTACATCAGGGAATTTACAGAACATACCAGAACCTTAACATTAGGAACAGACTCTTTCCAGTAGACTCTGTACACAGATATTTTCTAAATAAATTTGACTTCGATAGGGAAATGTAATGTGTCACGTCACGATATTTCTCTCAATGACTCTCCCGAGGCGGTTTTCTTGCCAGTTCGCCCTGAAGGGTTACTGCAGTCTCCTGCCCCACATGTGGGCATTGTCACGCGAGTGGCCGTCATCAGTTCCCTGAACAAAGACGCATTAACCAAAAAGCTTCGGTTTTAACACTTAAAATAGCCTCTAAGTCCGATTTATTACATCGATGTTTGTCTATCCACAATAAGAAGCCACACATACAGTCTCGAGCTGATAGGTTTGTGTTTTTTTTTTTTTTTTTTGCTGTCAAAGCCAACTATGACGTGACGCTTTCGACGTTAGTGAATGGTCACGTGCATACTACATTTAACATGGCCCGTCCATAATGTTTTCCCCCATATTGAACTCCATTTATTCGGCTTTCAAAACTTTATCGATTTTTTTTTAAATTTTTGTGGTACGTGTGTCCTATTTCCTTCGTTTTCTACGTATATATAAAAATAGACTTTATTTTCACTTTGACCAATCTCTTTGGGATGTAAGATTTAAATGGGCCTTATCTTGAGAATGTCATTAAACAATTAGTTCAACAGTTAGAAGAAATCCACAGCCATCCACAGGGACAGGGAATGTGTGCATTCCACTGTTCGTGGGGCGTTGATGGAAATAAACTGGCGCCGACGATCATGCGGCTGTATGCGTAAAGTTCGTTGAATACCTGTTGTCTTCCACTGACATACCCATACGTCACAAATTAGAAAGACGGGATGTCTCATTCTTTTTGTTTTGTCGTAGCCAGACATTTCGTGTACGGCTTGAGATAAATTGGGTGGTAATGTTAATGACAGACACAGCTATTCACGCTAACCCCGCGTTAACACCGATCGCAAGTCCTCTTTACCCTGGACAGAAAACCTGAGGGGGACATGGCCTCTCGCCTCAGCCTCTCTGATTACGTCTAGTCATTAGATCATTAATTCCCTGAGCCTGGTGGATTTGCACAGTTGGGCTGAGACATACCTCCTGTTCTAGTTTACCCGGGACATTAATCCGTGCCGAATCACAGTATCGAAGGTCGGCCAATACTGCGGTTCTCCACAACCAGTTAATTAGAGAAAGTCTGACTCCAGATATGAAGACGGTGGTCAAATTTAGCTCTGAGGTCGGTTGGCCATATTCCCAGCTAAGCTTCCACATTAACCGCTCTGAATCGTTAAATCAACTAATCTGGAAAAGATTAGTTCTCAAGGTGTCTAAGCTTTTTCCGTACTTCTGAATTCATATCCTCTCATTATGAGAGAATAATAAAGACCGTAACGTCGCAGTTAATGCAAATGTAACCGAAGCATCCATTCTTACAGCATAAAGTTAATTCTATTCATTAATGAAACAAAAATAAAAGTTAAGAAATTCGAACGAGTTCTTTATCGACCTTTTTAATGGTGTGATGTTCTTGGTTTTCAGTTCAGTGGTTCCACGAGTTTACCTTTTTCAGGCCAATAATGGGTACGGCTCACTCGAATCGAAAATGGCGGTTAAGGAAGTTTGGCTTGCTGTCGATGCGCCAGGTATATTTGTGTTAATTGTGACTTCATTATTCACGAATAAGCAGGTAGTATAAAACGAGAAATACTGTAAGGCCAAAGGAAACATGTTTTTGTATCGTAGGCCTACAGCTTTGAGATGTTGGGGACAGCTCATTCGAAAACACCGAGTTTCAGGTTAGAAAACGAAAGAGTACAGTTCTGTATTTCTGAAAAGCTTAAGTGGGAAGAATGAAACAAATATAATATCTAAGTCGAACCACATTCTGTCTATTGGTCATTGTGTCCTTGACTCAGGAAATCTCCTACGACTCAGATATGTGAGCCGTGTTTAATGGTGAAAAACCCAACCACTCTGGTATGGCCGTGTAAGATCCAATCACCATGGTATGGCCGTGCAAGATCCAACCAGTCTGGTTTGTCTGCATCATATCCAGCCAGCATGGTATGTCTGTATCATATCCAGCCAATATGGTATGTCTGTATCATATCCAGCCAGTGTGGTATGTCTGTATCATATCCAGCCAGTATGACATGTCTGTATCATATCCAGCCAGTATGGTATGTCTGTATCATATCCAGTTAGTGTGGTATGTCTGTATCATATCCTGCCAGTATGGTACGTCTGTATCACATCCTGCCAGTGTGGTATGTCTGTATCATATCCAGCTAGTGTGGTATGTCTGTATCATATCCTGCCAGTATGGTATGTCTGTAAATAAGTAGGCTGTGTGTCACATATGCACATGTACACATTGAAGGCAGATTGAGGTGTGAGGATAAAGTTAATAAAAACGGGAATGAAGAATGCATATGCATTATGTAAGCGACAAAATATTACATCCCACATTGAACAAACCTGCTGTAAATCAAACACAAGAGAGTCTACATCAATACGAATGGCACGTCATAGATGGCAATGACACATAGTGTGTATCAGTCTGTTTAGGAAATGAATTCCTCAAGGACAAAAGGCTGTCTGATTAATAAATAGTGACTTCGACCCTACACGTCAGGGCAACTTCGTTATAACTTCAAACTTACACGGCTAACGACAAAATGGAAATGTTTTCCTGTAAGGTGGAATAATTTACCACTGGTTTATATATAAAGCGCATTAGCCTGGAGGCAATTTTATGAGTGAAGAACTAGCTGTATTCAAATTCTGATATAGATAGACGAATATATCCATGCATTGCCACCCTTTCTGCCTTGTTTTACTACAATGGTTATGCCACATGCTATATGCTACACATTCACAAAAGCCATATTTACTCTACTCTCTCATTCAGTATCCGTCAGATATAACGCTACAATCTGAATCCGAAGATTATTTATGTGACTGTGGTGTTAGCTTTTCTAATATTAGATTGCCTTGTTTTGCTCGGGAAGATGTTTTGGAGGTAACGGTAGCTGAACTTCGATCCAGACAAAACTTATTTATCTCAAAATGTCCTTCCAAATAAGATTTTGTAATGTTCACACTGTTTGCGTTGAATGTTTGTGTTCTGAAGACACAGGAGGTACTAGTTCAATCCCGGCCTTGAGCATGGTTTTTGCAGATTCCAGTACTCTGGGTGTTCGTCGGATTTTGCTGACAAAAAGGGCACGATGGACGACGCACATACTGTCATTTGTGCAGACATTAAATACCGTTTATCTTCCAGTAATATGATGTTGATATCTATACGTCACGCGTGGAAAAGTTCCTCAGTAACTTGTCAAAGGTCGGTGGTTTAGACCTAGCACTCCGGTTTCTTCCATCTATAATATATTATATACTGACCGAGATCGTATAAGTGAAAAAATCTTGAGTACGGCGTTAAGCAAGAATAAAATAATTAAAATGAAATAATTAAATAAAGCTGTTGCATGTCTGTAGAAGATTCGTTTACCTGAATGCTGCATAGGGACTGTCCCTCGTTTTCGATAGGGCTTTCTTACGTAGAACCCGTATGTAAAAAACCTCATGACCTGAAAACATCTGACTGTTTTCTGTTTGGTCTTAAAACTGTAAGAGTAACTTGGTCCATGCTGAGTCGTTTGACATTACAAAGGTGTCAGTCTTGGAGATTTTGATCTTTGGCATATACTATCTATCAGTTACACCACTGAACATTGCACGCTATGTCTAGATGCTGCAATCACCATACAAAGTATTACCTCAATTTTAGTTTGCGTTGTTTTTCTGGAAATGTTCTCTGACTTGAGAAAATACGTCATGCAACATCGCGTGCTTTGTTTCATGTGAAAACATGTGGGCGACAATTAGTTTGATGGCAGTTTTGAGTTTTTATCACTTTTCTTACCATGGACATGACAGCTGTGCTGTCGTAGCTCTGCACATAACAAGGTAATTTTACAGAAAAGGCTGTTGAAAATATATGATATAAAAAACATGACAGAGAACGTGTTTGCTTCCTGCCAAGGACAAGAATGCATCTCTTTGCACAGAAAGATTTCCATAAAAACTGTTATTCCTGGACGACAGAAAAGCAATTCTCTAAAGACTTAAGAGTTATTTTGTTTGAATTCACGGCATGGTGTATCGTTGAATAGTACAGACTGTTTGTTTACGGCATGGTGTAAAAAGAAGCGTGGTGTATTGCTGAATAGTACAAACTGTTTACGGTATGGTGTATTGTTCAACAGTAAAAACTGTTAACCGTATGGTGTATCGTTGAATGGTACGTCTTTTGACAGTACACTCACGAGTTTGCCCTCTTAGCAGCGGTATCGACGGCATATGTTAGGAAAATATCACATGGCAATTATTCGGACATTACTCTGTGGAATTAGCCAACATGGAGTGTTGAGACTGGATCCCGTTAGGTGCTAGGCGGCTGAGCTTTAGTGTCTTACTTTCTGTCTGCTTTGTCTAGTGGATCCTTCACAACTGATTTGAAAGAGCCTTAATGCGTGGGGCAGATTTGCATTGCTGCGATATTTGAGATCCACATAAAACCTGTCTGTGAAGCGTAAGAAAATGTCACATATGACGTTATGTTATCTGAATCCGATTTAATCCGCTTCGATTTTTCCGCTGACAGGATTTAGGTGGATTAATATAAATTTTCCCTTTCCAGGAAAAAATGTTTTTTGATCACCATAATGGAAGGCTCTATTTTTGATACAGTCGTGGCTCATGTAAAAGGCGTAAGTGATGTTGATTACCTCGTACAGTGAATGCCTCGATAGCGCCAAATATAATAAGTAAGGTGTTCAGAATAAACGATTGACGCCATGCACAATTAAGTGCTTGTTATTAATAGGTGCTTATTGTCCGTTACTGGTGAAATAGGGCCTCTTGTCAGTTTATGGCTTATGCAAGATTAGGATTTTAAAAAATGCGCTGATGTTAACTGCAATTTAAGTCCTGAAATGAACTTTTTCGTGTCGTCTATACAAATGTAAAATGTATATACATATATATATATATATATATATATATATATATATATATATATATATATATATATATATAAACCCAGATAAATGAACTGGTGATTTTTAATCCCGCATTGGCACATATCATGCTTGCACATGGGGTTGCCATTGCTTTAAACTATATATATATATATATATAACTACCGGAACTATATAAACTATATATATATATATATGATATGTGCCAATGCAGGAAAAAAAATCACCAGTTCATTATCTGGGTTTGTCTCCTTTATAAACACAACTGTAAGAGGGAGGGTTTCCCATAGATACAGATGTACGAGTGGATGGACAGAGATGCAAAGACAATGGAAAGGGAACTCAGTTCTGAGAATATGCCTGAACATCAGGCCAATATTATATCAATTCATTAAACCTTGAACAAATAACTACGTACTATCTAGAGCTTCTTACATCCCCTAGAGGCTTTCATTATTTAACGATTTGAACAAATGTATAATAAAATCACACGCTATGCAATGTATCATACGCATAATATTAGTGCTGTAACATATGATCAGTTCAGTACAGGTAGTTCGACTCTTCAGACTACAATGTGCTCTGAAAAACAATGAATCTATGTGTCGAAACAGACTGTCGTATACCAGTCATCAACTAATAAGGATGTTCCAGGTCAATAATCGCAGGGCCAATTCCCCAAAACTGAGAAAGTTTATTAAGTACGAAAATAGGACGGAATCATGCAAAGAGAAGAAGTCAACAGTTATCATTGATGTAGGAAAGACGCAAGGTATGTTCTAGGCGACTGAGTGAAATCAGTATTTAAATGTATACTGCTGTACCATGTGTACCTTGCTAGAATATGTTGTCGGTAACAAAACATCCGCAAGACCGGATGTTATGTTCTACAGACACCTATTTCTATTCACATGGAGTACCAAGGAATATCCACACAGTACATATAGCTGCCATTTACACTTACATTCAAAGATCCTGGGAAAGTGACTATCCCTATTGTTATAATAAACCATTCCCGTACGGGGGTAGCTTTACACCTATAAAATTTTGCTTTATTGTCTCACCTGATAAAACAAAAAAAATCACCTTGGCCTGCGCATGAAAAGCACATCAAACAGTCGTTGTTGAATACCCTGGCGTCTTTATACCATACCTGTAAGTTAGTTCAGAGATTTTTAAATGTCTAAAATGTAGGTACTGTTCAAACCATGACAAGTAAGCCCAAGACATCGATCAAGAGGCTTTTTATTAACATTAATATTTCTGGGTGGAACTGCGCCCACGCCGAATGGTGATTTATCACTGTTCTTGTCATTACGTATTAGGATGTATTAGTATTCATGGGCGATCTGCCTCAAGTTGGATCGTGCCGTCCGTTAGTGACTGTGAAAAAACAAAACGGAGGTGATGTACAAATCGGAGAGATTAGTCAAGGAAAAAAAGGATTGCAGAAATTGTTCCGCGATTAAATTACCGATGCAGAGAAAAAAGTGTGTTTGCAAAGACCACCAAAGTCATTTCGCGGTAAACCGTTTTCTTTGCGTATGTGCTGAATATAACTGCCATTTAGATAAGTATGTGGAGTAGCACGGTTTTAGGATATAATATCATGGAGTTATTTTTCTTACATCGCATAATTGCTGTAAACGTGTTTCTTCCACAAAAGTAGTAAGGGAACAAAATTTGAGATTATATAAGCTAACTCTAGAAGTATATCAACAGAAAGAGGTATGCAACTATTTCATTAAATGCTTGTATGTATCAATCTTGTACAATGTGCAGTATACAGCATAACAGTATAACAGTATACACCCTAACTTCTTCGGCGTATTTTTACTTATGTACTCTGATAAAATGGTGCGGAGAAGTGTCACGGTAAAACACAATGCAACCTGTACCTAATGAACAGCAAGAAGATGCTAGACAAAAAAGACAACTTTGCCCCGCGGTACCCAAGACAGTCAGTTAAGTCAGTTGAAGTTCAAGCGTTGAATTCCAATACCAAAATATATTTCCAGTATCCCACAGTATTGGGTTGTGTATTTTAGTACCATCGCTCCAGTGAGGAATCAGAGCCTTTTAGACAAACAAGGGATTTTCATTGGTGCTTTAATTTCGGTGCAAGTGACATTTTGTTGCTCAGTGCCCAAAATAGCTCGTATGAGCCTAATGCATCAACCTGATTAACCGTCATGTACGAGGTTTCATAAAACATGCCCATGTCCCATGATTATGATTTGTCTCACCGTACAAATTTTGAAATGTTCCAGTATTGCATGACATGGCGGTAATAAATCCCCAGGGGTTTGTTTTATCCCTCCGGATATAATATTAATTTATTTATTTATTTATTAGAGAGTAGTCAAAAATAGTTATTGATTGGGTGCGGAAACAAAAGACATCGCCAATGACTTTACAGCAAGATATGCAATAAACAACTACAACTGGAATACAAAAACTTTAAACAAGTACCACTAACAATAGTAAAAACAACACCAATACCACAGAGCATTAACAGAGATTGTCATGGGCCGAAGTGTATTGTTTTATGTTTTCTTAAATAACGACAGTGAATTGCAAGATTTTAATCAAAAAAAGTTTTATTGAAAATTATTTTATCCAAACGGATATTGTCTTCTCTAAAATCATCCCCTACAACAACTACAGATCGTCGGGATAGTCTTTTCAAAATTTTTAAAGTAGACCTTGAAGTCATTTTTATAAACAAAATCAACAGTTGCTATATTCAGTTCACAAACGCTATTGTACATGACTTCATGTATTTAAATTTACCTTTGTCTAAGTAGATTCTAAGCTACCTATTTTTTTTATCAAACCCCTTTTGCCCAAGGTCATTTTGACCAACAGAACATCTTAATACCTGTGACCATATCCGTGGAAACAACAAGGACGGATTGGCCTCGTGTCATACCCGTGATTGGGCAGACAGCCATGCCTGGTGTCCCCGGCGTCCCCGGTCAGGTGTCAGTGTGGATTGTAAGAAACACTCGAAAAGCAATTTATTCACCCGGCACTATGTAAAACACTTGCAACATCCTAGGTCCCTGGGACCCGTCCCTCAAATCTATCACAGTGTAAATCATATTAAAATTATTACGCTATGGCAACATATGTCGTGGTAACATGTGTTAATCTTCCAAGCAAGAAAATGTTTATAAATCATGTCACACAATCATTCGTATTAGTGCTCAGTATAAATCAAATACGCCAGACGTGATTACCTCCTTATCTAGTAGGCTGACATCATGAAAATTGATGACAGATTTTCATATGACTGCTATAGGTTAGTCTTTTTATATGCACGTTTTTTGAGTGTGCATGTTTGGAACTTGGTGTTATTGACTGTAGGAAAACAATCTTTTCTGAACGTATGTAAAACTGAAGGATTATGAATGATGTACCATAATAAGATTTGACGGGTAGAACTAAGAATTTTGCTATGCATAAACCTTGTGTTACGCTGAATAAAAACTGTAAGGAAAATGAAATTTCATACGTGGGGAGAATATTATCATTAAACCTCCTAGTTTATTTATTAAGCAAAGTCCTCGAGCCGAATCTTCAACTCTTATGCTTAAATACTAAGACAGTTTTTGAGAAATCGATACGGCTTGGTTTATATTAATGATGGAGAAGGGAAAGATGTACGGTCCGCCCTTGGCGTTCCTGTAAACAAGCTGAAATCTTCTCTGATACTGACAGAAACCAATCGGCCTGTTGAGCGCCAGTAAAGAAAAGACGCCGTACAAAACTGAGATAGGGAGCGACAGAGGCTACAATTATCTCTTCCTTTGGAGATATCCTAATTGCAAGTATAGAGAGGTGATATATTATTATCCCATAGGGAAGAACTTGGTGCGTTTGATCAAGGCTAAAACACACTGAATTTCACCTTTTTCGAATTTTTCTCACCTTATTTCCAATCATATACATCACCAATCTGTTCAGCGAAAAGGTCAGTTGATAACCTCCTTGGTCTCAAACAGAGATCCAGTTTTCGGGAATGCACGCAGTTCTCTGAATGTAATTCATAGCCATTATACTCTAGCCAGCTAAAACAGCGGCGTCCATTTGGTCGGTCATTTGGCCGAAGAGATCATTATTCCTTGCGATTAGAATTATCAAATGTTCTTTGTAGTTCACTAGGCCTATACAGAAATGTTGCGAAACGGTATGAAACATCCATAGTTCAGTCGCGCCATTGAGTTTATAAATGTAGTTTGTTTTAAACTTTTGGTAGCCCAGAATGATGGAGTGTTAATTAAGCTGGACAAGACAAGGTATCCTGCCACGGCTTCAGCAATACATTGTCGGAGAAAGACGGACGGCAAGTACGCTTTGCAGGCTTTACTGTATTGAGTGCCTCATGTCCCGTTTCACGTTCAAGTTATTTATTAAATTATTTAAGATATAATTAATTGATGATTACTTGTTTCTACACTGATTTTATTGACATGACCTTCGCCTGTATAACCAGCACCTTACAAAACAAACACCACAGGTTTACCGGTTCTTCTTCTTCTAAGAAATTATATATTAACAGCTTATATTTACCGAAAATCATGCAACTGTAAACTACTTTTTGTCATCATCGCTATTATATATGAAAATCGGAAAAGGTCATCTCGTGAGGTGCAACAAGAGGACGGTGCAAATCGCTCCTAAATGTTACCATTTTTGTGTTAACGTCCGCGCATCGCGCCTTGCATTCCGCCTCGAACTCTGCTCGCATCGGGCCTCGAACAATGCTCGCATCGTGCTTCGCGATTCAAGGCCATTCACGCACAATTTGTGCCCTCCTCGGGCCGCGAGACAAGATGTTCTCATCCGGCTTCCATAGCTAACAGCATCTGAACGGCCAAAATCTTTTCTTCATGTGGCTTTGTTCACGTTAACACTTGCTCATTTATTTGTCATAAATTTGTTTTGAAAATAGGTGCTACTATGCAATACTGAATACTGAATAGAGCTGAGAAATAATTGAGAGTAATGTATTCACGCCGCAGAGAAATCCATTTTCGTGCAAAGGCACGCATTATAAAAGTTTGTATGAATTTCATTCAGGCCTAAACATATGGGTGCAAAAAAAAAAAAACTGTGTGCCGTAAAGCCGACCTTAATACACTCGTGATTTTCGGACCAGAGCCCATTAAAGCTCATTCTTAGAAACCATTGGCCACGGTCCACGCTGGGCCATGTGGACAACTTTGATCCGACTAGATATGCTCATGGGATGATGAGTGTTGAGATAACGGTATTAAGTGATCACTTGATCACTGATACAGCTCGTAATTGGCAATGTGTTACAGTGGGACATCCAGGTCATCGACGTCGTTGGCATATAATACTCCCCAACACGTTCCCAGAGGGTTCATGTACAGAGGTTCGCCCAAACAAGCTGATGAACAGTACATCAGAACTCAAAAAGACTATATGCGGTGATAAGAGGACAAGCAACTCCTCGTAATCAATTTAATTTCTGACTCTAAATTTTGTTGACGTTTAAACCCCGAATCTGTGAATCACACATGTGTTTAGGACATACACACTTACACCCTGCAATGATGTGAATTTCCAGGAAAGCTTTTGAACAATGCGCACATTCGCAGTAGCTGTCGTGCACTCTTCGAGGCTTCATTGACGTTAAAATATAGCAAGTCGAAGATTAGAGTTGCTTGCCTCAATTAAACTTGCAAAAATATTAACTTTATCCATATGTCTGTCTATCTATCTCTCCGTCGTGACAACACAGCATTCTGAAAATTTCTGGACCACTGACCTCCAATACATTGCAACAAACACTGCATTCTTTACTCAGTTCCGCTTAAGCCATGGTACAAGGGGGCGTCTACGTTGCTACTTTTTAGGCATTTGCATAATTGTAAATTGACACAGGCCGGATTTCACCAGTAATACGCATGGCCATCTGCGGACTACCACAGTGTCGTCACTGTTCGCACTGCCTTACTTTGAATGCTGTATTCTTTTATATTATATCTTTTAACTTTGATCACTGACTGAACGTGGGAACTGGGTGCAAGACGACACAGACTTGTTGCAGGATGTCACACTCAAAAAAAGAATCTTAATTTTAATAGAATGTTTGTTGCCTGAGTGATGCTAGAATGTATTCTGTTATTATAACGTAATATTCCGTCATATTCAACATATTCAATACCCTATAAGTCTAATAGAATCAGTATGTTAAATAATAGAACGTGTGTTATATTTAACAGAACAACCTGCTTGAATAACAGACTACATTCTACCGTCACTCAGACAACAAACTTTCTATTAAATTAAACAGATTAATTTTTTAGAGGGAACTTGCGCTTGTTTCATGTCTGATGCAGTTGCCACAGTCCCAGAATAAATGAGATCGTAATCGTTATATGCAGGTGCCTTTTCGTGACGGTGATGAGGTTTCGTCACTCACTACATTGTATTGGCTTTTGATACATTATACACCTCAGAGGCCTCATTTTCAGTGTTTCATCAAACAGTAAGGCTTACATTTAATGTTTGCTGATGCACTTGTTCCTGGAGTTAATCTGGTTGGTGATAGCACAGCAGTGTCACTTTAAGGCACGCACCATTTGCCACAGAGATTGATCAAAGGGGAAGAATTAAGTGTGTGGCTCCTGGCAAACAATCCGACCATCCAGGCAGCTTCTGTCTTTACCATTATTGCCCGTATGTCTCTCAGGTTAGTTTATTTTCACAACAGAACCTTCCGGTTGTCTACCGTGTAATTGACATCTTGCCATATTACACTTAGCTTTCCGAACCGTCTCTTCCCTTGTGGGTGATAAATTGCTACCCACAAGCAAGAAAAGTGAATGCCTTTGACTACAAGAGGCCAAGTGCTTCCGGCCGATGAATAATGGTGGGAACAGGTACTATACCCTCGAGGGAAGAGTAATTTTGGTCATGGTCACAAAGCGGTCACACCTCTATCAATGTCGAAGTTTTGGGACCAGTTTCGAAGGTCATTCTTTGATCATTTCTGTGCATGGCGATTCCAAACGCAGTTTACAGTCCTTCTAGCACAAGGAGAAAAAAACACTAAACATAGTGTCTCACATATGTGTAAAAAGCATACCTTTTGTGATATTGTATAACGAAGATATCTCAGTTATAATAAAAACCAAATCAAGCGCATTGTGAAATTTTCACCAATAAGGAGGGAGTTATTTCTATAGCCTGACAACGGAAGTTTCCGCTGACAAACCTTTTGGTTATGTATGAGTGTGGCATACAACAGATGTGACAATGTATTTCCGGCTTCCCCCAATATGGCGTTCCCCATGTACACCATGAAGGATTTATAGAATTATCTGTCACCTCAGAGCAAATGGCTGTGGCCGTGTAGGTCTGTTTGGCGGACTATATCGGTACTACTTTGAGGCTTGCCGGCTGCAGTCCAAAAAGGCAATGAGAGATTTGCATATAGTTTGCCGTTTATATTCATGACAAACTGAAATGATGTATAAAAGTTATGAAACATTGTGTTTAGACCTATTTCATTATTAACATGTTTTCTTTCCTTTTGTATTATTTTCATGCAGTTTAAACCTAGTATACCACTATTCTAAACATTACGCTGTGTGATCTCTTCTTGATCAAGCCAATTTAACAGGCCAAATAAAATTTCATCTTTTTGAAGTGGCAAAGGAGAGTGAAATTCAGTGGTGTGAAGCTGAATATGCTGTAACTTAGAGGATCATATGAATTTTCTTCTGACTCCGGTCAGAGCAAACCTGTAATTTGGTGGGTAAAAGGTGGCTTTTGTGAAGATTTTGTCTGGCTGTTATCTTATCACGCCGTTTTATTCTCATGTATCTATATCTTATGTTGATTTAACACCTAATCTGTATTTTGTGGCTTTGTCTCGATACATGTATATATATATGTGTGACGTTCACCATGAAATTTAGTTCTCCTGATGACGGCAAATTAAAGTGCCGAAATATTGAGTCAAAATGAGTCTTTCGTTTTTCGGAGTAAGACTATTCGTGTATTGTGCAGGTTATATTTAACAGAGCAATCTGCTGCAAAGACAGAATACACTCCAGCATCACTCAGACAACCGGCTTTCTGTTATATATTTATTTATTTAACAGATTAAGTCACCGCGGCAGTACACTCTAAAACTAAAACTTTTTTTGTAAATCGGTTAGAATTTTCACCACCTCAGAACCGCCCTCAAGGGGCTCTGTCCGCTTGGCTTCCAGACCCCCCAAAACGGCGTGTTGATGTCGATAATCATCATGTGTCGGAATGTCGCCTTTTTCAACGTGTGCTTGAACCGAAATATTCTGTTCTATATATCGTAGAGGGTAAATTAAAGCAAAAGAAAGCTAAAATATGAAGTAACGTTCATCATAGGGACTATGATTTTTTCCAGATGTTCACCAAAAGAAAGTAATTTTTTTAGAATCCTTGGTCGGGTCACACTTAGGACCTTAAAAGAGGGAGTTGTAACGTCTTCGCTTAACGTTCAGCATTGAAAGGTGGTATGGCAACGACTGGTTGACCCGTATATCAGTATACTTGTCTTCGATAAGTCGTCTCAGTGAAGCAGCAATAGGTAAAAGAGCGGTGGAAATCCGTCCTGCATTAGATGCACTCTAAGGACTCCGTCACCATATGATTGAGAAGTTGTTCAATACGACGTTAAACCCCAAGCACTCACTCCCTCCTAATCAAAAAATCCCAAAGCCCTTAGTCAAATATGAAAAATAGTTAGCACAGTTATACAGACGGTTTTGTTGTAATGAAAAATATAATAGCTTAATTCATTAGTCCTTTAATTTAACTAGCCTGTATAACAGCTAAAATTAATATTAATGACAAATAATGACAAATGTTGTAATGACAAATATAATAGCTTAATTCATTAGTCCTTTAATTTAACTAGCCTGTATAACAGCTAAAATTAATATTAACTGTAAAATTCACTGATGTGTGTATTGTAATCTGCTGAACAAACCAGAAATAAATTCCACAGAAAATGGCCTCACGTGCTTATCTGGTTTCATTAGCGTTGTCCACCGGATAACTTCATTCCAAAGCATCATTGTAGAGTTTTGAGCACTACAGTCTCTGTCATACATGATTAATGAATCCCGTTATGGTCATTTGTATTTACAGCCAATTTAACTGCCTACTCTCATCTAATCAGACCAGCTCTCCCAGGACAAAAACGGCCTCTTCACGTATGACGTGAACACATGGACGAGGACGTGTTCATCGCTCGCCAACGCATTTTTGATTATTCTCATCTTCTCTTTAGTGGAGGAAAAGAACTGAATTTTACAAAACTTAATGATAAAAATATCAATGCAGCTGTCCCTTTGTAAGTCTTCGATTTGTTAATGAAAAATCTAAATCAGGATACACTTGTCATGGCCTCCTGTATGGCTGCTGGCAAGGATATTGGGGTATAGCCTACTGTAATATGCAATTTAATTCGGCTTGTAACTGCCGGCCACGATAGCTCAGCTGGCAGCTATATAGCATCCGCTTCGGCGGCGGTAGCTCCAGAGTCAACCCTGGGTTGGGTCACACCTAAGACCTGAAAAGAGGAAGTTGTAACTTCTTTGCTTGGCGTTCAGCATTAAGGGGATAGTACGACTGGTTGACCCGTATCAGTATATTGACTCGGGTGGGGCTGCTTACACTTACTTCGGTAAGTCGTCTCAGTGAAGCTGCAGTGCAACAAGGAGGCACATAACATGTACCGGCCTACTCTAGTAACTCCTTCGTAGTCATATGTGGCATACAACAGATGTGACAATGTATTTCCAGCTTCCCCCAATATGGCGTTCCCCATGTACACCATGAACATAATTGTTAATTACGACGTTAAACTCAAAGCACTCAGTCACTCGGTTTGTAATTACGGAAACAATATTTATTGTAGTGCATTATAGTCTTACAGCTAGGAAATCATAATAAATATAAATCAGACGTACATTATATAGCCCACTAGTATGGATGTACACTTCGGGCTTTACGTCGTACTTGACAATTTTTCAGTCATATGACAACGAGGAGTCATTAGGTGTGTGTACATATATTGTGTCATGCAGGGCGAGTCATTGTCGCCGAAGCACTGCCACCACCTAAGTATCATGCCAAAGATACCAGAAACGACACTCCACCAAGTCACATTATGCTGACCCAGGGCCAACAAGTCATGTTTCCTTGCCCTAACCTCTCAGTGCTGAGCGCAAGGCGAGGCAGCAACAAGTAACATTTTTAGTCTTTAATGTGACCCCGACGCGGGTGTGATCCTGTGTCTCTCGACTTCAAGTCGTCCTCTACTATAATAGCTCATATATATCTGAGTTGGCGTCTTTTATTTTACTTTTTTCAGGCAGTTAATTCTTTGACAGGTTATTACCATTATATATTAATTATCACCTTTTAAATATTTACTTATTTACCGTATTTATTTATTTACTGTTGTTTCTCATTTTGAAAGGCATCTGGTTGGATAAAGCCAATTAGCCAGTGTTAGTGTCGGTCATATAATTCTAGTGTGGTAGAACCTCACTCACCTTTATATAGACGATGGTCCTGACTACAGCTAGCATGTATAGCTTGCTACATAAGCTGTAAAATGTTTAGGATGTATGGCATGGCATTTAGAAATATGTTAGAGGTGCGACATCTCGTCCGATTTTCCACACAACACGGACTTGAACAATACCACTCAATACGACCCACAACAGCGGCTCTAATGACCTAATATAGCTCTTAGTGTAAAATGTGCTTTTTTTTTAAATAAAAAAGAGAATCTTTCTTCCATGCTTTCTTTTCTTTGTTTATTCAGTTTTATCAGTTTATTTATTTATTCATTTATTTATTTCGTTCACCCCCCAAAAAAGGAGTCGCTCGCACCTGGGCCCCCACATATATGTCATACAGCCAGGATGATTGATATGTATGTAAATGTTTTCAGTTCACGTGATACTTATCAAGTTTTCAGCCATATGACAATGGGGAGTCATTATAGGTATGTACATACTAGTTGTGTCTTCTTGTGGCTGGGCGAGTCCACGTCGCCAAAGTGCTGCCCACACTGAAGTATCATGCCGAAGACTCCATGCAGATATGACACCCCAACCATACACGTTACACTGACACCGGCCTAACCAGTCCCGTTTCCTTGCTCTAACCTCTCCGTGCCAAGCGAGGCAGCAGCAATCTTTGATATATAAACCGAACCTGGTTTGATCTCGGGCCTCTAAGATGGACGCTCTAACCATTAGATCACTGAAGCGGAGGTGAATGATATGAAGAGATGTGCAATAGTTGCACTATTTTCGAATGGTTGCTGATGTAGGCGACACGGTCCCAGAGTTGAAAGTAGAACTCCCGTCGCAAGACCCAGACAAAGAGTTGATCCATACCACTGGCGCCCCCTGGTCCTTCATACCAGGCAAGATGGTTGTGATAAATTGCTGTGGACGAGTTACGATTTGACTAGGATAAGAGGAGAAGGTATGTCTTTAGTGACTGGGATTGCACAGTAAGCATGTCAGACAATCAAGTGGCATATCAGGTGTAATCTAAAAGGTACGCTTTTCCTTATTCATACCTCGGCAACATAAACACTTTACAACCCTAAAGCTGATCCAGCAAAACCATACAAAGTTACCTCCCTTGTGTTGGTTTCAGAGCTTTGAACAGCAAAAGTCATGAAACGTTTTCATCGTTTGAAGGTGTCCCGGAGGATACATAAAAGAATAAGTTAATCGAGTTTTACCAGAAAAACGAGTAATATCAATGTGTTGAAGTCACCGGTTTAATTACAAGAAATTATCTATGGGTGTTTTGAACTGATATAAAGCAATTTCTAGAACTTGCCACTCTATTTATGTGACAGATGTAATACTGAAGCTATTTTCTTAGTTGTACAAGTAATGATGTTTTATGTGTTAACATGGAACTGTGTGAGCATCTGTGGAAACCTATCATGTATATGGTGATTCTTTATGGTGTAATTAGTAGATCCTTTTTGTTGACAGGAAGAAAATGATCAACTTTTGTCATGGGTCTATGACACCTGACATTAAGTGTGATAAAGTGTGCGCAGATGAGTATGGGGTTGAAAACCTGATTGCTGGGGTGGACTACTGGGCAAGTCAGAGGGGTTTCAGGGCAGAGAGCTTCATCGTACCCCCTGTGTCTGTTACTGTACGCTTCCCCTGTAACATTCAAATAGCTCGCATCATCCTAGACCCAGTGGTGGGCAGACAGAAGTCGTGTGGCTTTGAAATCTTTGCCAGCTCCAGGAAAATTCACAAGTCCCCGCTGATAGGCCTAAAGATACCGAGAGGTGTCGATGTTACACCACAATCCGTGGATGAAGAAATATTTGGACCCGTTGGTAAAGAAGCCCTCAAGGAGCCCTGTATTGTGTGCTTTGAGAATTCAACATATAGGCCCAGAAAACCATTTGACGAGTTCATTGATGGGGGTGTAAAGGCAGGGAAACTTCTTAGACGTCACAGGATGGCGTGGCTGTCAAGCGTCAGTGCTGTCACCATACGAATTGTGAACACAGTAGAGCGTAGTGCGCCAGCCCTTAAGCGATTAGAAATCTGGGGACAACCAGCTCAACACTGCCCTGAGCATTTACAGACAACGATATACCAGATATACAGGGAGGCGACATTAGCCAGGTGCAATGGCTATTCCCTGCCAGAACAGGCCAGTCACAATATTCCTCCCGGGCCCCGCACCAACCACTCTATTGTCCAGTCAAAATCTACATCTGGAGCACCTCCCAGCAGTACTAATTCATCTCAGTCTAGTTACCAGTTTGCTGTTGATGTACCGGAAGAGTTCATAGACCCCATAACCTGTGAAATAATGACAGTCCCTTTAACACTACCCTCAGGTAAAACTATAGATCAGCTCACTTTAGATAAGCATATCAATGCAGAGTCCACATGGGGGCGCTCACCATCTGATCCATTTACAGGGGTCCCATTCTGTGAACTTAAGAAACCAATTCCTAATGTATCCTTAAAGCTAAGGATTGACAGGTTCGTGCTGGCACACAGTGCTGAACTCAGAACTGTACCTAGGGTTTTGGGCAGAGGGGAATCTTCTGGGGACAGCCCAGTGACAAAAGCGTCTCAACTACTGGGTGTAAAGAGAGAACTTAGACAACAATCAATACCTACTAGTACTGCTGTAACTTCTAACCATTACAGCCATACAAACCCTGCATCTGGATTGAAGAGGAAATATCATGATATGGACAGAGGAATTTGTACTGAGGCGGCAAGCAAGAAAGTTGTTAAATTAGAGACTTCTAATATCAGTTTAAATGCTGATAAGAACAAAACTGGGAGTCACGAGAGCAATCTAAGCCTAAGCCTCAATGAGGCTTTACATGCAGCACTTGGTGGTCTGCCATCATTTCAGTCAGGTGGGCCCAATTTAAGTAAGAACATAGGACAGTGTGAGCAGCAGCAAAAAACACTGGGCTTTTCCTGTATTTATTGCCATCAGACCTCAATATCCAGTTCTCTGTATACTTTAGCCTGTGATCACTTAGCGTGCAGGAAATGTCTGACAAAAGCAATGTGTGGTTCTTCTTCTGGAAGTTGCCAGAAATGTGGCAAGAGTTTTATCTCTAAAGATGTTGTTAGATTTAATACCTGATTTATCATTTAATTGGTATGATTAATTTAAAAATGAATGATAAGAAACAACACAAAATCATTCAATTAGCATTTATTGTTAATCGATTTATTTAACCTATTGATTTCAGTCTTTATCTTTTAATGGTGATAGAGGTACTGACAAATTTGTGTGAATGTGCTGCACTGATGAACCATTATCATTATGGTATAATTAATTATCAGTTAAAGGAATAAATACATGGATAGTCATGCTTTTCTGCCATGTTATATCACTCTATCCTGAAACTACTGTTTTTGCACTTAGAAGCATCCAAAAAATCTACTTTCAGAGGGTCCAAAAATTATTACTTTTTGTTTTAAAACTCACATTTTTCCAGGATTTCCAAACAAAAACTTGTTTAGGATCAATAGAACTCTCAGAATATGAAGAAATGAGTAACTTAGTCATGGGCAAGTACAGTACTTAGCAAGCACAGTACAAACTACAGACTAACTAGTACACCTGATACAGTTACCTGTTTGTACCTGTATTCATATCACAAGGTGTTTAAGTTAAAGAGAGAGTGAAAGATGAGCTTGACATTTAATAGGAGAACCTTATCAACACTTCAACACATTTTAAGTACATGTACATGTGGGTGCCATGAAATCCTGTTAAGCAGGCTCATTTATTTTATATGGATACCCCTCAAATTTTAAATACAGGAAGTAATGAGAACTGTTTGTGTAGCACACAATCTGAACAGGTTTAATGGATATGCATGTGAATTTCAGGAATTGTAACACGCAAAACAATGAGGAGGTTCAGAGCCCCCAGGTACTTCCATCGTAGCATGGTGAATGATGAACCGCTACATCAGGCTTCATCTTTCTTCAAACAGTGATATGAAGAAAAAGAACATTTTGTCAAAAAAGGAGCATAACTCCTAAATTTTTAAGCAAAGTGGTTTAAGCAATGGTGATGATGGACAGACATCATAGCACAATTAAATACAACCCACAATATGAGCACACAAAAGTAACTGGAACATTCCTAATTGCAACAACATTTGAAGTTTTATTCTGGTATCAGCATGGTGAAATTAAGTTTCGTGTCAGTTTGATGGTCTAGACTAGTTACACAACACACAAGCCCGAATTATGCAGACAGATAGATAGGTACATCTATCTACGGATAAACAGCACCATTCTGAGCAATCTTGCCAGCATAACACAGTTGATCTGTGCTATGGGTGTGTGACACTGGATAAGCCTGTTAAATATGTACAGTTGAATTGCAGTGAAGGGTATAGGAAACTACCAGGGAACCACTGGAGAGCCTGAATGCACAGAAATATGAACTGAAATTTCTTTGCAATATTCAATACATGTACTGTCAAAAACTAGTTGCTGAGTTTGTATTGTGTGGTACTAAAAGCAGGCCAGTGTTTTAATAATAATATAGGGGCCCCCGTGGCTCAGTTAGCGCGCTAGCACATTGTATTGACACAGGAGTCTCACCAATGCAGTCGCTGTAAGTTCAAGTTCAGCTCATGCTGGCTTCCTCTCCGGCCGTTCGTGGGAAGGTCCGTCATCCACCTGCGGATGGTCATGGCTTTCCTCCCACCATAATGCTGGCCACCGTCGTATAAGTGAAATATTCTTGAGTACGGCGTAAAATACCAATCAAATAAATAATAATATATAAATGAATATATGTTGAACTTTGGCAGAGTTGGGTGACCCTATACTCTTAACTGGTTTTAGTGACTGAATCGAGTGATGAAATACAGTGTTCGTACATGTATGTATATGCAACCACAAAATGAACCTGTAAACCAAATTTTGAAAACCTTTGTGAACCTTTGACTCATAGTGTGTTCACATCATCTGAATTTGTCATTTCTAGTCCGTTGCCATGGAAACAAACAACTGACCTGAACAGCCCAAGCTTATACAAGTCTAGTTCACCAAAATACCCTGAATACCTTTACATGCATACTTAATGTCCCAGTAGGCTAGGAAGATCTGTACATTTGGGTATACATAATTTGCTAAAATTACCAGAAAGCTGACATAAACTAATGGATTATCATCCTAAGTTCTTGTGAATTCCCGAGTGAATTCTGTTGTGAACGCTTTATGGATTAAGATATTAAGTGTGTACTCTCAAACTTGAATTCTGTCTGGAAAACAACAGCAGTGACATTCTGATGAGCTGTTTAGAGTCAACTTGTATGTTGTCTTTTCAGTGATTACGTACAGCTTACTGTACAGTGAACAATTTACGATAACTTCCTCATCACTGATGGGTGGAGGAGGCTGCAATCACTTTGGTCTCAACAGGTCTTTCCCTGATCTATGGGCTGGCAAAGTAGGTGACTTTTTTACATGAATACATTTTCGTCTATGTGGTTGCCAAAGTCTTTGTGATCCTTTCCCATCTCCCAGCCGGCGATTGGTCACAAACCTAGGGGTGTCCGTGGAGATAGGACCATGCACGTTCTCTGGTGTGATTCTACTACAGCAACAACAGCAAACAGCCCTAAATCTTTCCCAACAACTCTGTCGTCTACTTTCGGTGTTTACTTTCTTTATGTCTTCTGCTTGCTTTGAGTTTTCCACAGTTGGTGATCTGAACGAAAATAAAAATTATTACAAGGGGTTTAAAAGGAACTATATTTAAGAGATGAAATTAATGATAAATCGGAAATTTTAAGTTTACATTACATGTATTTATGCAATCCAGATACCGTCATAGGCAAATAAACCCCAAGCATACATACATGCATGCCATCATACTGTAGGCAAGTACAACATTAAGCCCCAAGCATACATACAAGCATACCATCATACTATAGGCAAGTACGACATGAAACATCAAGCATACATACACGACATTAAACCCCATGCATACATACATGCATACAATCATAGGCAAGCATGACATTATGCATACATACATAAATACATGTATGCATACATACATGCATATCATCATAGGTAAGTACGACATTAAACCCTATGCATACATACATGATACCATCATAGGCAAGTATGACATTAAACCCCATGTATACCATCACACTGCAGGCAAGTACGACATTAAACCCCATGCATACCACCATAGGCAAGTATGACATTAAACCCCAAGCATACGTACATGCATACCATCATACTGCAGGCAAGCACGACGTTTAACCCCATGCATATCATCATACTGTAGGCAAGTACAACATCAAACCCCAAGCATACATCCACCCAGACCGTCACACTGTAGGCAAGTACGACATTAAACCCCATGCATACATACATGCATACCATCATAGGCAAGTATGATATTAAACCCCATGTATACGTACATGCATACCATCACACTGTTTTCAAGTACGACATTAAACCCTATGCATACATACATGCATACCATCATAGGCAAGTATGACATTAAACCCCAAGCATACATACATGCACACCATCATACTGTAGGCAAGTACAACATTAAACACCAAGCATACAATACGCATACCGTCACACTGTAGGCAAGTACGACATTAAACCCCATGCATACCATCATAGGCAGGTATGACATTAAATCCCATGCATACCATCACACTGTAGGCAAGTACGACATTAAATCCCATGCATACATACATGCATACCATCATACGCGTATGACATTAAACCCCAAGCATACGTACATGCATACCATCATACTATAGGCAAGCACGACGTTTAACCCCATGCACACCATCATACTGTAGGCAAGTACAACATTAAATCCCATATATACCATCATACTGTAGGCAAGTACAACATTAAACCCCATGCATACATACATGCATAGCATCATACTATAGGCAAGCACGACGTTTAACCCCATGCATACCATCATATTGTAGGCAAGTATGACATTAAACCCCATGTATACCATCATACTGTAGGCAAGTACGACATTAAACCCCATGCATACATACATGCATAGCATCATACTGTAGGCAAACACAACATTAAAGCCCAAGCATACATACAGGCATACCATCATACTGTAGGCAAGTACAACATTAAACCCCAAGCATACATATATGCAGGTCATTATACTGTAGGGCAGCGTAATGAGTCAGGAACCTCTCACCAATGGGGTCGGTGCGAGTTCAAAGTCCAGCTCATGCTAGCTTCCTCTACGGCCGTACATGGGAAGGTCTGACAGCAACCGGCGGATGACCGTGGGCTTCCCCTGGACTATGCCTGGTTTCCTCCCACTGTTACATGAACTCTTGGCTGAGCAGTCAAGATGCTCATATTTCTATCACTAGGAGACCCTCTAGGTGTCACTTCAAAGTTCAAACCCAGCCACAGACACAGAATACAAGAGATTCTTTTGCCTACACTGTTCTCTGGTCCTTAGTGACAATAAGCAGTTGACATACTGATAAAGCTGTTAACAAGTGTTCATACATGAGTTTCCTTGCAGATCACTTGCCGTTTGCCGACATAACTTACGCCTTGGACTTGCTCTGCGGGTGAGAATCTGTGTGCCACACTTTACAACAATCATCCGTTACTTGTTCCACCCATAAAATTTGCCCCCGACGTAAGTGTCAAAACTTTGTGTGACAAACGTGACATTAAACCCCAAAGAAATACATGTAGATAAATAAAAGAAGGAGATAAATTATACATAAAACCCTTGTACAGTTACTTACAGGCTACTGTCACTGTCAGATTCGTACACCATCACCTTTGCCTCAGTTTCTTGTTCATTCCATTTGTCAACCATAATATTAACAGTCTCTGAAAACATAGTTTATATGAATTTTTCAGAAATGCTTAACGTCATCAGCTAGTATGTTCATCAGTTAAGGTGAACTGACATCACCTGACAACTACGTAATTTTGTTAAAGGATATATTGATATACACACAAAACCACTTTAAATATGTTTATTTCCGCGAACACCATCAACAATAACCATTAATTGAAATTGGTAAACTATATCTTTATTTTTGTTTAGAAAAGTCATTTCATGATGATCAAAATTTTATGCAATATTTTCTCAATTTAATCTCACAGAGGGTAGGGGGAGCAGCAAGTGACGCTAGTGTGAAGCCATTGTTACATATGTACATCAAAAATTGATTGTTACGCAATGTTGCAATGTATCAGCTTCTATTGTAACATCCTGCTGTCTTTATTATAACGTCATTGGGATGCAATGGGATAGTAATGTCAGTTAAATGGCATGAGAGGGTCCTTTGCTGAATTCCCCCTGGCAGTCAAAGTGGACATATAAAGATGATTACTGAGTACATTAAAAAGAGAATTTTCAAAACGAGTAGTAGGTCATGGGCAATAAATGGAGATATTTTGTGTTACATGTACTGTACATGTGTAGGAGAAGAGAAAAAAAAACCATACTCTGGCTTATTAATACACTTACTGGTGGTATTAATAGACCCTCCTGTCTCTTCGCCCACGGCAGCATCTCCGAACTGTAAATATACATCAAGACAGTTATAGTTAGATGTGCTTTTGGGAGATCACACAATTAAATCAATGCTTCAGAACAATTCACTATGCATATCTGAACAGCGTACAGAGATACAGGACAGCAGGCCGTACGTGGAAAGGTCAGCCATCAACCTGTAGATAGTCGTGGGTTTCCCCCGGGCTCTGTGTTCCCTCCCACCATAATGCTTGCAGCTGTCATATAAGTGAAATATTCTCGAGTAAGTCGTAAAACACCAATCAAACAAATAAATATAGGACAGCATTCATTTGTTTAGTATAGTGGTAATGACCAAGATTTGCTTATGAGAGGTAATTCCTGAAGAATTTTAAGATTTCATGGTCTACCATACATAACTTAAATCTTACTGTTCATTGAACAAGTGTTCATTTTCCTCAGCGAGCATTTAATGTGTAATTAACATGTTTATAATTAAAGAATTTGTTCTACATTTCATGCTATTCATTTTACTATCATATACAAGTAGTTGTGCTCACAGCTTAAGGCCCATTCCAAAAAAGTTTTTTTTTTTTTTTTAACAAAGTGAAGTAGGGTGATGCTTTATAGTTACTGCTCCTAGAAATTCAAATATCTCTAGATTTATTTAAAGCTTTCAGCAATACAACACACTTAAACACTAAGTGCTTCAGCTCCTGAACCTATAAATAATTGCTGAAATTATTCTTCACAGTCCAATGATAAAGTAAAACAGCTTTAAAACATCAAGCCACTGTACACTGTATTAAAAGAGTTTTTCAACTGTTTTTTTTGTACTTGAACCTAGAAGCTGATTTAAGTGTTGGGGTTTAAGCCAATCCAGAAGTAAACTGAACAGATCTTCATGAACTACATTTTCTTACCTTTGAAATTAAGTCTGCGATGTCATCATCAACTACTGTATGCCGTTTTTCATTAACTGATGGTGCTTTTGATTTCTTCTTTCTATAATGCTTTGCTCTTTGCTCTAGTTTGTGCCCAGATTTTTTTCCACGGTAACCCACTTCTTCTGAAATCTTGAAAAGTTTTGTTAATGTCAGCAGGCGACCTTCTTTGCCTGAGTCATACCTTAGATGAATTTTTCTCTCTGGCTTGCTCAAATGGATTTGGTCAAGTAATATTCTGCTGTCTACATTCTTGAATGGTCCTGTTATAATTTCAAATGGCTTATCACTCCACAGCGGGTTCCTCACTTCAATTAGGTGACCATACTCTGCTTTTGTCCCATTAGGAATATTGTTGAATCCATCTTCTGGTGAGAGTGACAAGAAACGTTTGAAAAGTTTTTCTAATCTCTCTTCTGGAGCATCCAAGAGTTCGTCAGGGCCGAATTTAGCACATGTATTTTGGTCCGCAACTTCATGCAAATTTATTCTCCTCTCAGCAGACACTGTAATGCAAAATATAAGAAATTTGGGTGCTCTGCCCTTTTTTGGGGGGGGAGGGTGGGGGGGGCTAAACAAGAGATGAATTAAATTATCTGGTTTTGCAAGGTTGACCAGAGGATAATTTGTTAGGTGAGTAATCTGATCTATTGGAAGTTTAAATTATCAAGTTCCATTTTTTTTTTTTTTTACCATAAAGTTTAGTTCCTAACACTGGTTTACATAAGATGTTAAATTAAAAACTATTTTAATCTTGATGGAAAATGTTGACTAAAGATCGAGTCCTGCTGGAAATCAGGCCTGGAGACTGCTTGTACTATTAAATCATTGTGTCCAAAAAAGCACACAGTGCATGTAGTACTGAGATAGGCAAGATCAAATTCAATTTCATGGAAAGTTAAGGGAGCAACCAGTGTGTGACAGGGTTATCATTAATAGGTCAGATCTCCTGCTTGCTCCAGTTGAAACAGAGGCGCATACTACAAGAACATGAAAAAACAGATAACAGACAACTAACCAAAACAAGATATCAACTTTAACATTGCTGTCTGCTTACTGCTGCAGTTTCAATATGCTGCTGTTTATGTTATTTCCAAACATGATTTTGTCTTTATCACTGGTTGTATGAACAGTGATTTCAAGCAGCACACAAAAGGGTATTTTGTTCCCTAATTTAATATTAATACATGAATGTTAAATTTCTTGTCCATGCCTTCACTGTTTGATTTTTACCACCACTGCTTCCCATAGCAGCTGTGACTAGTAGTATTGTATACCATGGTGGAGATCTAGATAAGAGGAGGACAGTTCCATAGATACCATTGATAATTCACTCTGTATTAGTGCATTAAAACCTCCCTTTCATAAATTTATGTGGTTTGAGACTTGCAAACCCAAAAGAGTCAATTGGTATCACACCTGAAAAATAATCACATTTTCTGAGCCCATATCATAGCAGTTGGTGAGCTTAATGAAATCAGGCTGCTTTATTGAGATTAACCTTGAGGTCATGACCTACATGTATGTCAGCCTCTGTCAAGTAGGCACATAAATACAAATTACAAATAAACTGTCTGGAATGACATTTTGAGTGGCTATATCAATCATGTGATTAAGACAATCACATCAAGATAGCAATCGCAGTTGACTCCGAAGATATCCTTTCCTGTGTGATGGCTATGGATCATTTTTGGTTAAGCCAACCTCAGAACAGGTTAGTTTCGCCTTGTAGGAATATTTGAATGACCAAGGTTAATGTTACATTTACGAAAGTTTTAATACATGTGTGAACAGCAGTAAATGTTTATTACTATAAATCTGATACAATTATTGCTGTTTCTGTCCATTACTCTCACAACAGCTTTCCTCAAATGTACTCTGCAACTACATGTACTCTTGGAGTTTGGCTGAATAATTAATTAGCGCTGAAATTGTTAAAATATGTCTATTATTAGACTAAATATGTACCTTTAAAAACAATAATACTGAGTATGAACTAATTTTAAACCAATAACCAACCAAAATAAATACACTTTTTAAATTTCTAGCTCCTCTGAATTTGGCCACCCAATATTTATGGGTGCGGATATGAACAATTTACTGCATGTGTCCTTGCAGATGCAAGCCAAATGGTTGCAATTTGTCAAAAGCGATTCCAGATAGAAGGCGTGTTTATTTTTGTTTTGCCGTGTTAAAATTAAATATGAGGTCTCGCTATGAATAAAGTTACCATAGCGGGCCGTTTGAATAAAAAGTGCGCGTGGCTCAACTAAATTACGGTCATAATGACGTAGGCTAGTGATCGCATTGTTGGCACTAAGTCATAGTACGATATCAAGCTTAAGCTGATGTTTGAGGGTCAACACACATTTGAACAGATCTGTGACATTACCGTTTTCTTCGACGACCATCCTAAGAAATGATAAGATGAAAAAAATGATCAACATTTGTGACGAGCATTTCGTGAGGCAACCATGTTGAAGCAGTGCGTCGTTACAACATCGCGTTGCATCGCAACGGAAGATCCTATTGCTGAAGATTTGGGGTCAATGGAAACATAAATTTACTGGACCTCAAAATTTTAGATCGCCGTCGTAGTCCATAAGCCAAGGGCCAAAATTTCACATATTAGTACGACCCAGGGTGGCCAAATCTCCTTGCTATATTTAAGTTGATACATGTCTTTAGTTCATGTTTTGATATGAAAGCAGATGGGTAGCTTTGTATGGGTTATGCCCCCTTTAATAATTTACTTATTGTTCAAGGTGCTAACTCATATATTGCCATTCATAACAGTTATACAGTAACAACGCTATATGAATCCCCAGTCAACTCAGGAACAGAGTGTTTACCTTTAAGAATACTTCCTTAACTAATTCAAGCTGATCTTTTGATCTTATTCTATCGTGGTTGTGTTAACAATTAACTGTTGACTTCAGGTCTAAATATCCAAATGCTAAATTTCAAATGGCACACAACAGTGGTCTTTCCATGACTCCAAACATCAAAGGAAACTGCAAAACTGTGGATTTTTTCAGAGGGATATTCACACTCTGTTATCCGTCAGCGGGTGCCATGGATGTTTAATCAACACCTTCCTCTCCAGCCGTATGTGGGAAGGTCTGCAGCAACCTGTGGATGGTCGTGGGTTTCCGCGGGCTCTGCCCGGTTTCCCCCCCACCATAATGCTGGCCGCCGCTGTACAAGTGGAATAGTCTTGAGTACGGCGTAAAACACCAATGAAATAAATAAATAAATAGAGTATGGGGTAAAACACCAAAGTAAATAAATATATTAACTGAGACTCCCAGATATATTGACCTTTTTCCCTGCTTTTTGTATTTTGCGCAACGCCTTGTAAGGAGATTTTTCATTTTATCAAAATGTGTGATAAAGCTACCATTGCGGAAAGGCTACCATGTTCTACTTTACTTCTACTGGCCCTAAAAACGTCAATACCACATCAGTTTGGCCACCTCAGGTGGTACCAATATCATGCCTGGCCCATTGACATCGATACGGTTATAGTTATGCATTAGTATCTAAGCTGTACCTTTAGGCAAACAAAAAGCTATTCAAACCTTGTGTGTGTGTGTGTGTGTGTATAATCTACAAGATATAAGTTTGCTACAAATGTATTCCAGACGAGCACATGCTTGTAAGAGTTGTTCCCCTTGATTCAATACAACATGCATGCATGCTGGGACTAATATAAAGGTTATCTGTAACAGTCCCAGATACATGCACATTAAATATGTAATGAGACTCTACTCAATCATGACTTTTTTAAACAGCATATCACGGCAATAAATATTTAGCAAGGGAATGGCGGCAGCACGAGCACTGTACATGTTGGTAGACGCCCGATTGCAGAATGAAATTGCTGAAATTTTACTTTTTTTATGGAATACAACGAACTCATCCCAAAGAATATTTACCATGTACAAACATGTAACTTTCAAGTTTCAATTAAACCATGACCATGGCATACCAGTGGCATCCAAACTCCACTGCTTTTAATGGTTTCAGATGTGGAGGAATGATTTCTTCAGGTCATATCAATACAATATTACCTTGCTCTGCCTTCTTATTTTTTTGATCATGGCTTTGCGCCATACTCGAGAATTTTTTTGAGTGCCCAGGGTAAAACCACTATTCTTTAGTGATGTACAGATATGCAAATCATGTTGGTGCATGGCAAGTGATCTTCAATGACCATGAGCTGCACAAACTCACAAGTGCCGTTCACTGCTTACTGTAACCAAGGAATCTGCATCATCCCTGTCCAATGATGAGATTAAACCTGCACCTTGTTTTTAGGGCTCCTGCACCTTACTGAGATAGATCTCTAGACCTAGTCCAATCTGAAATACTTGTTTGATAAAATAACATGCTGATGACAGACACAAAGGCCCAACAGTCCGTATGTTTCTTTCCTATCAAAATGCAGATGGCCAAGTCACAGCCTACATATATCATTTTAAAGTCTTTACAGGATATGGTACGGTGGCTTACTAGTACCATGAAATTTCATTTGAATTTTTTGGCAGTTTTCTGTATATCCTTGCTACTTAGGCGGCATATCAAGCTGTTTAGCTGTTAAGTTAGTTGATCGGTTTACACCGAATATTACTTTTTAGCGTAGCAAATTCTCTTTCAACATAGTAGTCATTTTATTCACATGGGAAATCGTTTTTACAAGACAATTATATTTTTACACAGCACATAATGTTGTATTTTTTACACAGGAAATTATTTTTTCACATGAAAAATATTTCCACCTCAGTGTACATGATATTTTTGCTTTTATAAAAAAATAATTCTCTGTAAAAAAAAAAAAAAATTCCTCATAAAAATGATTTCCTAAGTAAAAATGTAATTTCTTAGAAAAAAATGATTTCCTAGGTGAAAAATTTGATGAATATGAAAAGGAACTTTCTTCGCTAAAAAGTTATTTTCTCTGTAAATTGATTGACTATCTTTACTGAATAAACAGCTTGATAAGGCAGGCTAACTAGCAAGTATATATAGAAAACACCCCATGAATCCAAATGAAATTAGATGGCACTAGCAAGACAGTAATATAACTTGATATCCACCTTATTTCACATGGTTAGTTTGCTTGGGGATCTGTCAAAGGTGTCCAGCAGTCAGCCTAAACGTATAGCGCTGCCTCACTGAAATGCCATAACGAAGAATATGAACAAGTCACCTCACCCACTCACGAGTAGGTACATGTACACAGGCTTCTGAGATTTCAAACTTGAGCCTAAGCTTCCTGCCTACTATTTCATACCTAATGGTACCAAGTTAAAGACCCATAAGTACTAGTTACAGGAACAGTTTTTGTCACCGGTAAACCTTTCATGAACTTAAAATGAACATTGTGTGTATGCAATTTCCTTGCACTGTTACATTATCACCACAATGTTGGATGCACTACCTTCTATCAAACACCAATTAATGTGATATCATTTCATGCTTAAGGATGACTCCAGTCTGCTGCTACACACAACCAGTTTCCCATAAAACACAGTGGTACATTGAGCAATGAACATTCTACCAAACAGAGTAGGCTTGAATTATTTTAGGCAGTAAAGATCCCCCATTTGGGAAATATACAAAGCATGTACACACATGCTACAGTACTAGACAGGTAGTAACAGGTAGTCATAGTAACACAGAGAGCAGATAGTCTTACATGTATTACTGATAAATCATAAACACAGCATTACCAAAGTCATTTCTTTACATAAAATCATTTATTGACCTGGTAGTAAGCACATGTATAAATGAGTTTTAATGTACAAGATCAAATTTATGGATTAAAACTGTACACTATACCTGTACACACTGAACTAGAAAACTGCCAGCTGATAAAACACAATGGATTCAATGAAGACTGTACAAATAACCCAGTGTTCCAGAACAAAAAAAAAATAAACAAAAAAAAAAAAACAAACAAACACAGAAGTTGTCTGGTAAAGCAACCATAAAGAGAAGAGTAAAGTGATCCTATGTACAACAGAAAACACTGGGACTGGACATCCAGGATTGATGTGACAGGAATGTTGAAGTGGACATCCATGGGCATGCCAGAGAAGTACAATACATAGAGAAGTCTATATGTTATCCAGGCTTATTAGTATATTCAGTAAATCGCCAGCAATTCAAATCACATCTTACCTGACCGGGGAAAGACATGACAGACTGTAGAGTAATGCATGTAATAATTTTTTATCTGATCTCCGTTGTGTACATTTTAAAAGTCATAAAACTCTTATCGTAATCATCATAGATTTTTCAAACAGCATATCAAAACACTTAAAAAAAGTTCTACATGTATAAATACACTCTGGTCCAAAACACGAGACAGTGTATAATTAAAAATATCATCTTAATGACAATCCAACAAGACTTTAATAAAAATAAATATGAATGGTGTCCCTGTATTTACTGACAATGGCTCCCCACTGTAAAGAGTGGCACCATGATACTAATGACTGAAGTCTTGTTTCCATGAACAGCTTGTAGACTGTCTTTGTGATAACAGCACATCACAATAATCTTCCTAAATGCTAGGATCTGACCATATATCTCACACAGATGATGTGATACGTTTACCTTTTGGCATTAGCACCTTTGAATATTTAATACAGTAAGTTGAACAAAATCACTGATGATTTTCCAAGCTGTTTTGTAAATTTGGTAGACTTCTGTAGGTTACCCTTTACTGATCATGCACATGTAGTTGAGCTGACTTTTTTTTTTCAATAGTTCTTTGGGGTAAACAAGTACATTACTGACAGAAATTCACGAAGCCTCAATTGTAAGAAATGAGAACAAGTCTCTAATTTTAGACAATGGGGATTAAAAAAGATTTTCTCAAAAGAGTTAATGAGACAATACATTCACTTAGTCTTGTAGAGATTATTTACAGAGTTTGCCACAATGACATGGACCGAATCTATACCACACGATGCTGATAATGTACAATATACAAGAGACAATGGTGTAGGCTTCTTGCTCAAAAAGAATACATGCACGAATGTATGAGATCAATGGTAAGAATCATTCTTGAAAATAAACAGCAAGAAGAAAATCAGCACGAATTTGAGCAATCTCTACAGGATAAGACCGAAATTTGATCTTATTTGAAACTTGATTCATGTTTAACTTCTAATGTCTTGTCAATAAAATAACCAGAGATGTTGCAAGTTACACATTGATAAAAATTTTAACACATTTAAAATGTGTAAAAACCAAAGTTAAAAGTGTCCAGAATCGATGAGAAATGGCTTGAGTGATTTTCAAGAACCTCCTCACCTTATAGACACCTTAGAAGCATCACTCAAGGCAAAAGGTGTCGGTCACATTAAGAGTGAGTAAAATTGTCCTCTTGTAGAGGGTCCAAGTCTTTGTACACATAATACGAGCACCCTGTGAACTGGGGAGAATATGTCCATGTAAAATGGTGAAAGACATGTGGACGTTTTTCTCTAGACACTGCAAGCACAACCTGTCCCTCCTTCAGCCTGCAATGGAGGAGTCCGAAGTGTGACAGCATCCTGGCCAGTCCTGGCTATCACATCCTGTTCAGAAGCACTGCTCTACTCTCATCTTGCTGAAACCAAGGAACAAACACAACGTGTACAATTATCTCAAATATCTTTATGTACCAGAGCCTTAACCCACCACAATTTGATGCTAAAATAGTACATCAATAGCGCAACAAAAAATTACCAGAAGTTACCACAATACTGAAAAAGATCCTTCTTCATGTGCCTGCTTGATATTTACTGGAACAAAAGCATAATAACTCGCCAGTTATATTATTTGATGACTGATGTGAAACTGTATGTGAATTTTAGTTCATGTGTTCAATAGCAATCACACAGCCAACCTTTCGCACATCTTCCTTTTCAAACATGATCAAATCAAGATTAACTTTGAGTCTTGTTTTCAACTCTTACAAAGTTTTACTTGCAGTGTGAATCCCATCAATTACTGAGACAAACCCCAACAACTATGTTAGACCCGCTGCCTTGTTATATCACAACAAATAACAAAACAAGAATTTCACATCAAAGCAGAACACCAGAACTTAAAATAATCGATGAAGGGTTGACCTTCTAGTAGACACTTAGACCTGAACACTGCTAAGAGAAAGACAACTCAGTAATAAAGGAATCTAGGGAAGATAAATGTATAGGTAAATATATGGGGGTGGGTGGGTGGGGGGTGGGGGCTGGGCTGGGGGGTAAGAACATTCTTTTTGCCTTCATACTTTCGCTGAACTACATAGCACTCAAATATATTAATTCTACATATATGTATCTATGATATGAGTATTTTACATTGTACACAGATCAATTAATATATTCAGGTCACATACGCAGTTCAGATCAGCAAAAAAAAATCTGAAACGCTTTATGGTAGACACAGCTTACAGGGACCACTTTCACGAAACGTCAGTCACATTACCTTTTTCGTAAATGTCACTGTTTAGGTTAAAGAACCTAAGATTTGAGAAAAATTAAGAAAAATTGATTAACAAAGTTTTGTGAAGGTGTACCCAGTAGTCTTCATATGTACAGTACTTCAAAGGCCTTTCTCGGTTGATTAGTAGGAAGTAATTTTAACTGTTATCCTTCAACTACAAACCTCTTACAACTTACTAATTACCTATACTCTTGAATGGCCAACACCTGAAAATCATGGGAAAAACAATCAGCTTTCATATTTTTGTTGTTCATAAGCTCTTCATACACTGGCAATGACTTGGAGACATGATCTACATGATACAGAAATATTTTTACTCATATTACGTGTGTTACTCTCATATTACGTGTGTTATTCTCATATTACGTGTGTTATTCTTGTATTGCGTGTTATTCTCATAATTACATTTGTTATTATCACATTACCTGTGTTATTCTCATAATTACGTGTGTTATTCTCATATTACGTGTGTTACTCTCATATTACGTGTGTTATTCTCATATTACGTGTGTTATTCTTGTATTGCGTGTTATTCTCATAATTACATTTGTTATTATCACATTACCTGTGTTATTCTCATAATTACGTGTGTTATTCTCATATTACGTGTGTTACTCTCATATTACGTGTGTTATTCTTACATTACATGTGTTATTCTCATATTACATGTGTTTTGGACAAGCATGACAAAATAACGTCATGCCACTTGGGTGCATTTAAAATGTGCCAATGGACCAGATATTCCTGACGGGGTTATGAAATTTTCTCACATGGATGATTTCATATTATATATTCATCAACTGGGCAAGAAATTAGTGAAGTACAACAGACTTTTCTTGGATGTAAACTCAACCTGAAAATTTAGAACAAATTACTGATCTTAAGTTTCTGGTTATGCCTGTTTCTGAAAGTTCTATTCATTTTGGAAAGAATGCTTTAAGGCCTGTTTGGAAGGTATACTACATCATACAGGAAAAATGCGAATTTCAGCTCCAAAAGTTTACAGTTTATGACCTTTGTTTGCCTCTAAAAATGCATTTTTTGGAAATAATTTTTTATGGTGATGGCAGTATTTCACGTCTATAAATGGGTCAGTATATCATCAGTGTTGCATAATCCCTGCACTTTGTGAATACAGCCCTAATTACTACAAGCATCACATATTTAGAAAACGACGTTCTGACAATCCGAATACGCTTGTGTTTAAATCTCAAAAGGACAAAGAAAATAGCTTTTCTTGCTGCATGAAACTCACATGTAGGTTGTAAGCTGAAGAAAGATGTTTCGCTCACCTGATTTGTACTGAGCTTTACTAGCACTGCCCTTCACCCCTGACGCTGTGCTATTGTTAGCCACAGACGCTGCCTTCTGTTTCAACATGGTCCAGTCGAAGACATAATCATACTGGAAGTTGAGTGTCCGGAAAAGAATACGGAAGAGCTGTCTGAGGTACATATAGTCAGGGGCCTCCTCAAAGCGAAGTCCTCGGCAGTAGTTCAGGTACATAGCAAACTCTGCTGGGAATCCCTGCACATAATGGGACAACATTAGCATAACAAATCAGTTTCCACACCAAATTTTTTTTTATTTGATTGATGTTTAGTACCAACTGTTCTCAAGAGTTGTTCAGTTATATGATAGCCAATGTAATGGGACGAAGGGGCCAGAGCAATCACTGTTTCTTGTCAGGTACCTGACAAATCTGTAACCAAACCAGCCAGCCTGGATTCTTTGACTTCTTTGGTCTTGGACACATGACCTATGATAATAAAGCTTTATCCATTATATAAGCTATTAACATACAACATGTAGACAAAGGCATTAGTATAACAGAAGTGCTAAGACAAGAAACCACTTACAAACATTAAAGAAATGTGATCATATCTACATTTCTTAGATTTCTAACTTTCATTATTGTATGTAGTAATTAAAAACAGCTTCTCAGTGAAGGACAGTCACAAAGTCACTGAAGAGGACCATTCTTGCCATTATACCCACATATATGATTATATGTCCACCACATACTCATACATACTCAAATCATCTTCCTTCAACAAAACCCTTTATTAAATCCATATGAGGCTGATAAACAGGTACATGTCTATCAAATTCAACGGCTGACAACTTAGATACATACATGTACTAGATTGGTTCAATTTGCCTACCAATGGCTTTTAAGGGAAAAGTATTAATCGTAGGATCTGACAGAGAAAGCAATAAACTAAAGCACATCCATTGTCTTCAGGTACATGTGTCCCTTAATACATGAAACATAAATTTTTTGTCAGTGCATGTCTTTACAGAATGAACAAAATACACCTTCTGAACATGTGAGCTCTTTTGGGTTACATTATTTGAGCTACATAAACATATGAAACATAACAAATATTAAACCCATTATTTTCAAAAAGTAAATTTTTGTGAAGTAAATTTCTTTCTCCATGTCTTAAAGGAAAGACAACAGTATTGTGTGTATTATCCAAAAAAAAAATAACATGAGTTTACTGCTTGAAGAAAGTTGGATGTTTATATACTGTAACCAGTAATTAGGCAACAATCATTTTGTATGGCTCACTGTTATACTGTTTCCATTTTCTGTTGGCAGTGTTGGCTCAACGCATTTAATGTGTAGGTGCACCTGCTTTTGATCTGGACACTATCAGGAAATCAAAGGGTCCCCATTTTAATTTAATCTAAATCAGATCTGTTAGTCACAATTTGGTACAGGACTTCTCAATCCACTTCACATGGTGATATCGACATCATTGAGTTCTATTGAACATAAAAAAAAATAACATCCAGCACTACTCACCTTGCATAAAACCTCAACTGGTGTGGACATTTTCTTTTCACTAATCTTTTCATACTTTTGCTTCTTTGTGGCAGCCTACAAAAAAAAAGACAAGTTTTAAATAAACCATGCAACAAGTCTTGACTGGACATGCCAATGCAGGTACAAAACTTTTTTTCTCCAGTTCTCTTTGCCAACAGCATGTTAACCTGTAACACTAGGCAAGTACTCTGGGATTTAATTTATATGTAATAGAGAATAAAAGTCTGAAGAAAGTCAAGGCTTTCATTGTGGTATATCTACCACAAATGACTCCCTGGTAAATTTACCACAAATGACTCATCGGTAGATCTACCACAAATGACTCACTAGTGGATCTACCACAGTGAAAGCATTGCCTTCTTTGAAATTATCGTTATTCTGTTTTACCTGAAACTATGATTTAAAAGACCAATTCACATATCCCATTTAGATTAAAGAAGCCCCTCTGGCAAAAAAATTCTTATGGAGAAAAGGAATATTTTGTAACCCTTCTCGCTACAATGTCGGTACTCTCTTCAGTCCTAACAGCTATCTGATTTGTTGAACACCCATTGGTATTGGTTTACACAGAAAGTGTACGGTGGAAAGTGGATCTCTCTGTCTGTGAGACACCATATTCTAATGAAATTAGTATGGAACAAATAGAAAGAATGGGAGAAAGAGGCCCCCTGATTTCAGAATCTGACTAAAACTGCGTCCACTGGTTACAGAAAAGGCTATCCAGATGTAAAGGTTTGTGCCAGACACCTAATATACTAGCATACGGCCTGAAGGTGTGATATAACAGCTGTTGGGCTAGAGGAGGGGCTAGGTTGTGGGGGCTATGTCATCTGAGCAGTGCTGCTCACCTCACATCTGTCAACACTTTGCTAAGAGGGGGCATATGTAATCAGCTAACCAGGACTACATCTTCAGCCCTACAATCTTCTGGCTCTGGCTTCAGCTAGATATTGAAGACTGTCCAGGCCAGGCCTATCAGAAGAGAGTATCACAACAGTGCCACATCAAATTGACTTTATTGGATAAGGATTGTATCAGAGTGTTTGAACATCTCCAGCTGCAATGAAACCTGGCGAGGACAGACAAACATGGCTGTTATCTCGCAGGTAAATAAACCACGAGTCAGACAGTAACAGGCCTCACAGGCTCACCTCCGCTTTTTTTTCTGACACCCCTAAGGTCTTGTGTAAGCTGACTTCCTGGCCACTTCCTTTACCACTTGTCAGTCAAGGTTACACTCTGACAGAATTCAATCATTATCTAAACAGTGGAATTCATACATGAGCAGCACAACAATGCAAAACTAAACAAGCAGTATTTGTGACAGAATAAGCTGTTCTCACATATATATGTTCACACATACAACACAAGTGAACCTTTCAAGGAAAAGTGGATGTTTTCATATAAACTTGCAGTACATGAGATTATACTGTGTACAGGCCTGTCAGTATGGCTGCAGAGATCATATTGTGTACAGGCCTGTCAGTATGGCTGCAGAGATCATATTGTGTACAGGCCTATCAGCATGGCTGCAGAGATCATTTCTGGATGAAATGAAATACACAAATGTCTTGCCTTGCTTCTGCCAAGATATGGGTTAAGAAGTGACAGAACCACTTGGGAGTGCCATGGCGGCCTTGAAATGTTTAAAATGTTTCCGCATCAAGTCATAATCTTCTTTCTGATCAGGTTTCAGCATTAAATAACTTTAAAACATGACCATGCAGGTATGGTGGATATACAAGATGTCTATGTGATCTCACATGTACAGTATGTGCATCTATGAAATTCATAAAACCATCTCTAACTTTACCATGCTTAGTGTTACCCAACATAGTACAGTGCTTGGCAGCACATGGGGGGTGAGAACATACAAGAATTGCATGTGGTAATCACATATAAGAATGCTGTGATGACATAGGGCAATAACAGAACACTATAACATTAACAGAACACTAATCAATAACTTGCATAACGCAGTGCAGGGCAATGCACAGCAGTATGGCTATACCAGTATATGATGGAGATGTGTTCATATATTAGAGCACTGGACAATACACTGTAGTGATGATATACTGGAAAATGCTTGACAGTAGTGACATAAATGTACATGTACCTTTTACATGTATTCGAGAGCTTGGGGGTACATGTATATTAAATTATAGCAATTATGAGCAGTGAGTGCTTTTCGCACAATACTTCAGTGTTCTTACATCTATGCCCCCCCCCCCCCCACCACCAGTTCCTTGAAATTGACAAACTGACAAAGAATTAAGAATAGCTTTAGGTTCAGTATTCAATTCTTTACACTTCCTAAACTACCAATAACCTGTTTGTGAGAGAAAAACTTTTAGATTTCAACAACAAAGCTAGTTACTTGTAATAGAAAAATGTAATAATGGTAGACAGTAACTGATTCATTCCACTTTTTCATCACCTGTTTAGGCCACACACAATTCTCAAAATGGAACGGTCAGCTGGTACTTCTGTACAGCTGAATTATGGGAATTTACTTGCTGTAATGATATAAACCAAATGGCCTGCCTTGTTTAAAACACACAGGTGCTGTGCACTATTTAAAACACACTGAGCTACATATCAGTATCATGAATTAGATGCCCTACCCACCTTTAAGCCTTGCCATGGTAATGAGCCTCTGTTAAAATACATAAGAACATAGCCTAATGATTCCATATCATCCCTTCGGCTCTGTTCAATCCCCAGGTGTGCATTGATACTAGCATAGCGTGCTGTTCCCGTCAGATTTTTGTCTTCTCTGTACTGTATGTGTTGTCGTGTTCGGTTGTCTCTGTACTTCTTGGCCAACCCAAAGTCTATTAAAAATACCTGAAACATAGCAAACATACTTCATGCATGCATGTTAATGATGTAAACACTAGCAAGTTCATCATAGCAAAAGGCCAGTTCCAGAATCCAGGTACACATAATGAGCCCCATAATGTAAACAGATCTAAATACAGGGGTGGAATAAAGTAGCATGTAGAAGGATAATAAGGTGTAAAATATGTCTGTGTCTATGTGTGTGTGTGTGTGTATATATATATATATATATATATATATATATATATATACACACACACACATTTTTTTCCCATTCTGGAATGGCCACTGTTCAGTTATAACCAACTTTCACTGATGTTTAATATTATGACAGAGCAGATTGATTGGTGTTTTACGCCGTACTCAAGAATATTTCACTTATACGACTGCAGCCAGCATTATGGTGGGAGGAAACCGAGCAGAACCCGGGGGAATCCCACGACCATCCGCAGGTTGCTGCAGACCTTCCCACTTACGGCCAGAGAGGACAGAACAGTATTATGTCACAGTATCAGTGTATCATCTCACATGTGAGATGCATGTACCTCCATTAAAGTTAACCAGAACTACCTGTACATGTACCATATGAGCTTAATACGGGAGGTGGAGTAGGGTGGCTCATATGTTATACAGTATATCGGATTCACATTTATCAAGCCTCATTCACACCTTAAGCTTTAAAGTGAAAACACCATTGATACAATGACACAATGGTTAGGTGTGGCTAGATTGTATTCAACAGATACAAAGTGTTAGAGATCCACAGTTTGTCGGTTACAGAAGCCATCTGTGAGGATAACATGGTTATGTGCTAAGGTCATGTAACCTACTGGTAGCATAAGCCGTATAAAACAAGATATACGTGTAGTAATAAGTTAAAGACATGAAAATTACACACTTCCTGTTAAGGGGGCACTATACCCAACAGATTGGACAAGTCTTCACTGTACTACAGGGACTGCCATGTTTACCACTTGGAGAGATCATTGTGCAGTGTTTCTCTGTATACATGTCCATTCTGCACGTCACACTTGCATAACGCAAAGGTATTTATTGAGCAGCAGAAATATTAACCTTGTACCAACATCAAATAATATCACACTGAATTAGATGCAGTGTTTTTTTTATTGCAAATATAAGTTTTCATAACAGAGATCTAATTAAAAAGAAAACTTTAAGCAATAAATCTTATAGTTTAGCACGGACAAACAGGAGGTTGACATACATGTATCAAACACCTATTAAAGAACTAATACAATATATATATATATATATATAAAATGCAAGCCTACCTTATTGCAGTGTCTGCCAATGCCCATTAAAAAATTATCAGGTTTCATATCTCGGTGGATAAAACTTTTTGTATGTACATATTCTATTCTGTTTATCATCTGAAAAGAGAAATTCAAAAACAGTCTAATGACCAATTTTATGTAAAGAAAACAACATCCAGATAGCTGGCCTGCATTATATAAATCTGTATGCGCAAAACTGAGAAGTAAATAGTTATTTAACTATCACTTGTTTGGAAATTCAACACAAAGGAACAAAACTAGACCAATTTCTATTTCAGAACATAACTTCCATCATTATATGTGTATCTGGAGAAAATGAGGACAGATAAACTGAGGAACCTACAACTGATGAACTCAAGCACTGCGTCTCACAGAAATGACCATATAACTCATAATGTATAAACCCAGATAATTAGTGGGACAGCCTGTCAGACGCACACACGCAGAATTATTTCGTAACAGGTTCTTTGTGAGTATCAGTTTCAGAAATACATCTTAATAAGACCTCCTTTTATTCCCCAGGTTGCCATAGTTCCACGACTTTCAGTACATTACACTTTTTACATGACAACCTCGTGTCTCAAACTGTCAAAACATCCAGAATTAGAAAACAAATACATTACGGGAAATGTCATACACACTTCTATACCATTTAAAGAAAAGGCTTTTGGCAGCCATGTTTCTGATTTCTTATTAACATGTGCTTTGGACAAAACATGATACTACAGTGAACCATCTACATATCTAAACTATGTAAAATTCATCATACTAAAGCGTTTAAACAACTGTTTCCATATTAAATCAGTAACACAGTACCCACCTGGTCAGCCAGCATAAGTACTGTCTTCATACTGAAACGGCGGGAACAGAAATTAAAGAGATCTTCTAGACTAGGCCCTAATAAATCCATCACTAATACATTGTAATCCCGTTCTCGGCCATACCATCTGAAAGTGAAAATAGACAAAAAAAAAAAAGAATTAATCCTTGCCAATAAAAACTTGGTGCATCCATCTGTCGATTACAGTCTATCCATCTCGGATGATACTACCCTAAATCTTCAACCTTTTCAACCACCACTGCGACCAATATTTTGAAACATTCTGAGAGAACTATCGATGTAGAGAAATAATTTGCTTAGTGACGCAAACAAATCATTTTTGTCATCAATTTCATAATAACTGCGCAGATAAATTTCTCAGGAAAAGGTTGCAGATTTACAGTAATTATACATGTACATGTAAGTGACAATAATGTGAGTCTATCATTAACATTATACATGTGTGTGGTAAGCCTGAGCTTGTGACATCAACCTATGCCTGTGTTACAGCCACTTACACAGATCACCTGTTGACAGCTCATTTATTATTCAGCGCACACCTAAAAACTTAATATGTACACGAGGCAGACTGTAATATTTATTTATTTATTTATTTATTTATTTATCTATTTATTTGGTGTTTTACGCCCTACTCAAGAATATTTCACTTATGCGATGGAGGCCAGCATTATGGTGGGAGGAAACCGGGCAGAGCCTGTGGGAAACCCACGACCATCCGGAGGTTGCTAACAGACCTTCCGACTTACAGCCAGTGAGGAAGCCAGCATGAGCTGGACTTGAACTCACAGCGACTGCAGAGACTGTAATAAAGTGCATTTCAAGAGAGGTCAAATAACTTGTTGATTGTAAGCTTGCACATTTAACACAGATCATTAATTTTTCATTTTTATAAAAAAAAGTTTGGTTATGTTTAGGGTAAGTTTCTGTTTCTAATCATAAAACTTGTTCCATACTAAACATGTCAATACTGAGATTACGCTAACTACCCAACAGAATGAGCAAACTACCAATATGGCCATTTCTAACCTATTTCACACTTGCCTTGATGGTGGTTTGAATAATAAAATGCATGTAAGTATATATGTATGTATGCTGGGGGTTTTACATTGTACTCAACAATTTTCCAGTCGTATGACGACGAGGAGTCATTAGGTGCGTGTACATATACTCTGTCTTCTTGCACCAGGGCAAGTCTGTGCCGCCAAAATGTTGCTGCCACTACTGAATAAAGCTGAGATTCCATATACGCGGTATGCGGTTTGCGGTATACGGCACGCGGTACGCGGATACGGCATGCGGTATGCGCTTTCTCTGATTCCATTTATGCGGTAACCTATGCGTTTTCTTTCATTCATGGTGCATTTTTATCAGAGCAAACATGTCACATTCCTCCATTTCACGACGTGTGGCTTTAGAGCAAGATTCAGACCTTGCCATAATAGCAATGTCATATAAGTTGTTGCAACTAAAGAAGCGTAAAAAGAGAAAACACCGATGGTGGGTCCACAGTATTTTGCGGCAAAGAGCTCAGCAGGGAGCTTTCCATAACTTAGTCTCGGAATTGCAGTTGGATGGAGAAAAATTCCAACAGTACTTTCGTCTAACCAGAGAACAATTTAAACAAGTTCCGACCACGTGTCGGGGAAACACCCCACCAGTGACGTCATTTCTTGGGATACCCTGTCCGGTTTTGAAAACGCATACCGCACCGATCGCTACATGGTGCGATTGATTTTGCCGTATACGTTTCCGCATGAAAAAATGGATCCGCGACCGTACCTATGGAATCATTGCAACTTATTTTAACTATTTCGATTTTTTGCCGCGTATCGCATACCGCGTACCGCTACCGCATGTAAGGAATCTCAGCTTAATCATTTCAAAGACACCAGATATGACACATACCCAGTCATATTATACTGACACCGGGCTCTAAGCTCTCAGTGCTGAACACCAAGAGAGGCTTTCAACAAGTATCACTGATGAAGTCTTTGGCATAACCCGACCCAGGTCTTCCGATTTCAAGGTAGACACTTTAACCATTCGGCCACCGCAGCTCTTAATAAAACGTAAAGCTTAGACATCTGGATGAATTGTATGTATTACTTTTGATTTGTGAAATAAGCCTTAAAAATGTATAGATATAAATGTATGATTTGATAGTTAATGCTACAAATGAAGCTGAAGAACTTTACTATACTATACAACGACTTACTACACAAAGCCACACTACAACATAATGACAAGTACAAAGTGACCAACAACATGAAGACTGACATTCTATATAATACGGCTCTTTTAATACAATGGGCAGGATTAATCTTGATATAACCATGAATAATATTCATTTCATCTGACATCTGATATATGGAAGAGCTTAAGTTCTTTGTCCCCACTAGTCAGCTGTTGAGATGTTATCAGTGGGGTACAGGCTAAAACAAGACAAAACACCAGACCTCATTTAGCCCCATTCTCTCGCTGGAACGCTAATTGATGTGGTCTGAATTAAGAAAAACAGCCGATGTGGTATACCACCTTTATCTGTCTAGAATCTAGCCTGGCTTGTAGTACTTCACTCATCTGCACAGTATACTGTGAGCGTGTGTGGACAATTTTTAGGGGGTCTTTTATGTATATACTAACAAGGCAGTCTATCAAAAGTGTAAGGGTATATTTTTAGCTGGGTTGATATACATTGTACATGTTGTAAATGTGCATATAAAGACTGAACAGCAATATGATTTTATGTACTACTGAAGTGGTAGTTTCTTTTGGATTATTTCTAGGCAATATATATACATGTATACCTAAAGTGCAGGGAAAATTGCCTTTCAAGTCAATTTATAAATTACCTCAAGTACAAGTTATTTCAACCGAGTCAACCATCTTTCACTCAGGTGAGATATATATGTAGCATAGAAGAAATGTTAACTTCTCCTGACCCATTTTCAAATGGTTTAAGCATTTATTAGGAAATTCTGGGAGGGACACAGTATTCTTAGATACAACATTCTGTATTTCCTCTAACAGCCTTATGACTGCAAACTCATGCTACAGCCATTTCACTATGGTTAGGCCTGTGGTCAACATGGCTCTTATGGTTGTGGACAACACAAGCAACTGGCAGATCAAAGGCAAACAGCTGAAGCCAGAATTTAAGCTCTGAGCCTGCATTTGCACAGTGCTTTTTTCAATGTCTGAAGCTGGCCTGGTGTGTCAACTTTGACGCATCAGTTTGCATGAGCCAGAAACCCTGGCATATTGATCAGCCAGTCTGTACACCTGACATTCGTCGTCATTTACAGGTAGACGACCAATAATCAGGTAACAGGGCAAAGCCAGCCAATCACACACACACGCACACCTTTACACATATACCCAGCCACTGACTCACTCATAGGCACAAGTAAGAGGGCTATAAAAGAGATCAACATGTATAATGACAAACGCTGGTCAGCAGGGTAGCCACAATGAAACCATAACAAACATGGGAATATGTGAAATAGGTCACTACATGATATAGACTGAATCAATTACTACAAGTACATGTACATCATGTTTTAACGTCCAAAGAAACATGTCCCTCACAGATCTTGGAAATAAATTTCCAAGCATATATACATGTCCTGGCACCTACAATATCTTTAAGCACTCTCCTTGAAACATATGTAACTTCTCTGTCAAAGTCTATTTAGAGATTAGAAACAAAGACCATTAATACATGTGGTTAGTATTCATGTTAACAGGAATACAAAGGCCAAATGTGAGTACAAAACAAAACACTGCATGTAAGTGGACTATATATATGTAGTAGAAGTAATTACAATTTGTATATGCATGTACATGTATATTTAAAAGTGATTATGCAAATGTGTCGACAGTGTAAAAACCTGCTCTACAACTTGTCTCACTATATTCTGCATGAAATATCCTATTTTCCTGAAACAATCATTTGCAAGATGAAAACAGGTAACACGACAAAGAAAGGGTAATGAAAGCTCAGCAGCTGATCTGTGAGCAGGTGACCCTATAAACAATGTGTTTGGACATAACTGAGCTGTCCTCTTGAGGTGATTAACATCCAAGTCTTCTGACATCACATCCTCAATTTACAGCCATGTGACACTATTTTTGATCAGTACATGTACACTGACAGCAGGCTCACCCTTCCTGATCACCTCACACTGTTACCTATCAATCACAATAATACAGGCCAGCTACATAGATGTACTTCAGCTGCCGACAATGTCTTTATACATGGAAGGGGTCACAGGGCAGAATCTGAGCTTTGTCATATCTTACACATTTGTATGTTTTTTTTATGTTTTTGTTCTATTTTGTAACAATGAAGTTTGTCACAGCATGAAATAGACATAAGGCTGTTAAGCACTTCATTTCATTCTTATGGGTAGACATACTGAATTTTGCAATATTCTCAATTCTCTCTTGCTCAGTAAAGCTTTCCTACAGGACAAGTATAACCAATGCTATATATACAATGTAAACAAATCAAGTGTATTAACAAAACATTATTAAAGGGTATCTGATGCTTGGTTTCACTATTAGAGCTCTTACATCTATACATTGAGTCTATATGTATAATTCAGTTTTCTGTTCACTCGGACCATGACATTTTCCGATCAGTTGTAACTTATTATCTTAACACACACGTATTACAAGTACGTGTGTTATGAAGGCACGTGTCCACGCACGTGTAGGTGAACCTTGGTGAGGACAATGCAAGAACTGATATCTAGCAATACTGTAATTGTGCTAAAGAAGAGTTATAGTAATGGCCTCTGTGAGAGTTGTCACGACCCCTGAACTGTCCACTAGGCAGTGACAGGTCAATTAGTCTGATCTATGATCACTGTTACACAGATGATTAACTGATAACAAATCAATAAATCAGTCCATAAAGCACACAATGTAAGAGACGACAGCTCAATTTGGCCAGAATTATAGCGATAGAGAAAGGAAACAGGGCAAGTCCTTACAATTGCTATTAATTCATATTTTCCTGCTGTTGACATCAATGCTTTAAGTAAATCCTGTGGACTATGATCTGAAGATGAACAGAAAATAACTACATGTACTAATTTGATTCTTGTTAAGGAGAAACAGAGTGCCCCGTTTTAACCCACGACCTTTGTCAAGTTACTCACCAACTTTCCCATGTGAGACATACAGATATGCACACTATACTGGTGGAAGACAAGTTTTAGGCTGCACAATCATACCATTATTAAGTCCTCATGAACAGAGACAGAAAATTTGTGAAATTCTTAGTTAACTGAACTAAATTTTCGAAACATGTATTTTGTCTGTACGTTGAGATATCTCCAATTATTTTTGTGGGACAATATTTTTCCTGTTCCTTCAGGAAACAGGATACAGACACAAGTAACTGGTTGTCATGGTAACTAATAATCCTTAAAGATTTTTCGTAAATGATGATAAATAGAACACATAAAATCTGACAAAAGGACCTGCGTCTGGTGTAAGAAGAGATTTTATCACCATTTCATCAACTGACATCCTCACAGCTAAATTTGCGCAACACTTAAATAAGGGCACCTGAAAAACCTCTTCTTCTGATTCTCTGATAAATACATATAAAATAAAATATAATTTCATCAAAGGAAGAGAAGAATCATGTGACATTTTGAGACATCTTGTTTAGTCTGTGAGATTTCCTTAACACAACACCCATTGTCACATCTACATCAACCAATCTGATCTAGTCAAATAAAGGAGCTATGTGATTTCTGATGATCAGAGGGGTACCTATCATGCATGTTCACCGTAAAGCCTACCAATTAGTCACTTATTTTTTGTGGGAGGCCCACTGATGATGTGATCTAGACAGCCTAAGACAGGTGATATGTATTTCGTGCCTGATTTGAAGTCGCTAGTTCAAAACCCAGAGTGGTCTCTTGTCATTGTTTCAGCAGTCTAATCTGTACTGTATCCAGAATAGGTATTCCCCAATAGCAATAATACTGTTACTTAAAAATCATCTTTCTACATGACATTTACCAATCTCAACACATCAAATGTACATTGTGCAAAGGTGTTGCTGTGAAAGGAGTGCTCCGTTTTCCATGTTCTTTCTAGCACAAAGTTCTACAGGTAAGGACAGTTTCAATCTTCCTAGATTAAACGTAGTTTTGAGAATACTCACTGAACTGACACTACATATCAAAAAGGAGAAAATGGTCTTAATTTGGGGGAAGGTTAAAACTGAGTATTTTTGTAACAACACAGTCATCACAGTCTTCATTTTTCGAGGACAACACCCGGATAACATGTATTCTTTAAGACATCAGAGGGGGCCTCCATGGCTCAGTTGGTTAGTGCGCTAGCTCAGCGTAATGATCCAGGAGCCTCCCACCAATGCAGTTGCCGTCGTATAAGTGAAATACATGAGATCACACGATTGCCCTAGCATAGGCGGAAACAAACGTGAAGCATAGGCCACAAGGCCTGTGTTTTCCACTCCCTAACTGACCAGCATGCCGTGGTTGTACCAAAAAAAAAAAAAAAAAAAAGAAAACATCACGTAAGCTTTACAGAAATAATCAAGACCATCTGAAAAGCTAAAAATTAAACAAATCCACCGATTACACTGTTACTGACAGTGACTCGAAAAATAGGCATTTTCCTATGCTTTAAAATTATGAGGAGAATTTTCTTCGCCCACACCGTCTGTTACTAAGGAGATCACGTGGCCTCAAGCTTCCCAGTCAGCTAACAGAATATGTTTTCAGAATAAATTCAAAAGAAAACCTGTTTTTGTGGTGTACACGTCTGACATTATTACCACGGCCAGCACCCAGCTACATATAGGAGAATTGGCTGGGTCACTGATCTCGGAGCTACATGTACATGTATTCAATTCGTACTTCCACTGTTACATAACCGCAAATTACATAACTATACACATGTCCCTTATTAGTAATGTACTCAGAGCCTAATTAGCAGAGAAGATGCACAGCAAATGTTTCCTTGTTTGTATGATGTACTTATATATGTAATTACCCTGAAGCTCTTGTAACTGCAACAGATTCCATGTTAGCCTATGCAATATTATTATGCACGTATGACAAGAGTAAACAAAGATGTGGGCCGTGAAGGATATAGGTGGTAAAAACCCTGGGAGAAGCAGGTCTAAACAACAAAATGAAATATCATCATCATAATGCTGAAAGACACGATGCCACATTTAACCTACATGTACACCCAAACATATAGTATAACCCAAGAAAAGATTCATCAAGTATGCTTAGAAGGGAAACCCTTTTACAATAATGAATATACATATTATTAACAAAGTGCATGTACTAGTGCATGTATTTTAGGTCGCACATGTATGCATGCACATCAAGCAAAATAACAGCTTATATATTGTACATTAGCCGTGCTATATAAGTGTACATGTAGGAGATTTTTAAGAAGAACCAAACAGGACTTAAGTTACAGTGTAATAAATGTATACAACAGTCAAAGTTACAGTATCTAATTACCTCATTCATAAGCAGTCTGCAAGGACTAGAGCTGAGATCTTGACCAAGTGGCAATGTCATTAAGATGATAGATTGCTGACCAAACAGAAGACATTGTGAGGAGTATTTGCTAAGGAGAGTCCTGACCATTTTAGGGTGTGATCTACCCAGTGTGCACAGCAAATACATCATGCTTGGACAGATGAGAAAAGCTTGAGGTTAATGGTTTGCTGTTAACCACTCCTGCATAGCTCTCCTTCAGGCCATGCCATTCTACAAGCCATGGTCTGGAGGGGCAACATGATAGGATCTCTGTCACAATATCACAAGCATATTTTTGCCGTGAGAGCAGAAGATTTTCCAGTAAACAAGAAGCGCGTGTTAGGTGCCAGATAATACCATAATGCCACCCCTCAAAAGCAGAGGAATGAAAACTAGGTAGTTTTATCTGATGTTAGCAAATGTTTCATGAACACTGGTGTGAAACTAGGCTACATGTACTACTAATCACAAGTCAATGAACAATTTAGACCATATTTTTTGCTTTTACTCTCATAACTTTTTCTTTTTCCCTACATGTATTTCAAACTGACCGCTGTCATACATTATGAGTAAAACATCCTGAAGCACAACACAAATGAAAACATACGGGACTGGTTTCATGAAGCTTATTTAACATTAAGTTGAAATTAGCTAAGTACACTTTATATCTTTACAGCATACTTTGTCATGGGCTTACTTAGCTAGGTGAGCTAAATGAAAACTGGTCCATGGACCCTTCCACAACACTGAACATTTGTTCACAAAAACAAGCATGTCTGTCAGTAATGCCTAGCTAAGTTAAAACTACAACTGTAAAAAAACAAATACAGTTACCTGCATGATTCAAGCTAAATGACAATGTATCTGTCCTAGCTGCCGTGTGAATGTAACAGACTTTTCCTTGATAAATGTAATCTAACATGCAAACTTTGAGTGTGAGCGAACCATCCGGATAAAACACACCTGTGTTTCCACATAACAATGACACTGATCAACACCTGACATATCATCAGCCCCAGGGCTTGTGTCTCCCTGGCCTAAACCTTAGTCCCCTGGGGGAACACATTGATCTTGAACAGGCAGCTACATGTTCACATGTACACAGTAGACAGCTCAACATTACTAACACATATTAAGGTTAGTGTTAAAATTTAGCTAGATTCATGATCACTGAAGCTTACATGTATACGTACAGGTAAACGTATGAACCTGTCATGATGTACATGCATGTAGGGTTTGCTGCTTGACACAAATTATTGTGTTCTTACGGTTGGCCAGCAAAATATGAGTATCATATTACTCAGGTAACATTATGATATGGGCCGTACAACAGATCAACAGGGTTGGGAACTATCTATTCTCACAGGGGGATTTCACCCCACCTGTCAATGGCAGGTCACAGATGGGTGCCTGACGTGTTGCCCTATGTGTCGGTGATTGAATTATAGGGGGGATTCAGGATGTTGGCCAAACCTGGTGGAATACACTTACTCACTAGATACATTAAGGATGTTTTTTTCATGTGCCACATGTGCAAGTTATTTATATGTCTGAAGCAAATGTTTCAATACAATTGAAGGAGCACCAGACATTTTGCCAAGCATAATGCCCGGCCAAACTTACACAGTATATACAGGTATTGTTACAATGGTCTGTGAAACAGTACATTGTGCTTTTCTGTATTTTGCAGCAGTGAAGGTAATAACCTATGATGGCCAATGGATGAACAACTTCCATGCTGCTACCAATGAGTTTTACAAAAAACCTGTAACTGTTTATAACATGATGAACAAGTACATACTATTATATAACAGATGGCGATTCAGGTACAATGTTAACAAACCAGTTGAACAATATCACACAGACATGCATGCACAGATGTGCATAGTCAGTCTTTGATTGGACTGTTTTGCATTATAATGGTCACCCCCTATCAGAGCCCGGGGCTATGTGTTGAGTTTCACAATGCCTGCACATGGGGGTAGACCAGCTTGTCACCAGCACTGTCAGAGGTTGGACAGGAAATCACATGAACTCAGAGTAACATTAAGACCCTGCTGCCCAATGTGAACGGCCAGTGTTTAACTGTGGAGTGCAGCGGGGACAAATTCCAGCTCTAGCTCAGCCTTTTGTCTTTATCCTGATACAGCTCAACTGTGTGTGTCTATTGGGTTACTATGCCAGATCTCAGCTCCTATCCAATATTTGTCAACCTGAAGAAACAATATCAGCTCTTTTTTTTCAGTTTGTGGCTCTAGGCCGACAGGCTCCACCATGTTAAGACCAGACCCAAGGATCAGTAGGACAGGCTCTATGCAGGTCATTAATCGAGAGGAGGGGGAGAGAGTAACAATAATTACACACTCTCCTCTGTCCATATTTTTCCACAAATACTCAACATAAGGCTTTGTTTGCCTCTTCAACTCTTTTTCTATCTACAAACATATCAAGACCAAATCTGACTTAACAATTTCAGCACAAGCACCTTCAGGTTAGGTTTTTCTCTAACAATGCCCATTCTTCTGCATTAATCGCTATTTATGCTTTGTCCATGAACACAAATCTATTTTTGTGGCCGCTCATCTGTATTCTAATCATCACCTTGTAGATCATGTCTATATGGATGTATAAAAATAGTTATCCAGACCACTGTTAAATCAACCCATTATCACAGTGGTGATATTTACTAGTCTACATTATGCCTAATCTCTGACACCAGATTCTGTTGAGCAAGAGATAGACCATTCAGACTCACTCTACCTGCCCGAAAAATTTAACTAAAAAGTGCCATTTAGGGGCAAATAAAGATCAAAAAATATTAATCCTGCTGCTGAAACTTACATTATCATCCTTCATTTCATAGCCCCATCAAACTACTTTGCTAAGATTGCTAGAACATAGACAAAATGTGTACCTTAGTCTCAGTCATGGACAAAATTTTAGGTCAACTACAGTATCAACCAAAAGTTACAAAAAAAAAATTTTCTTTTTTCATTTCATACAAAATGAGGTGTACATCTGACAACAAATCAGATGTTTCACTGTAGATCATGTATATATACATGTATATGCATTCAATCATGAATGTTTCCCATAAGCTATCTTTTAGTTATCATGCTGTCATAATGGAGATAATTTTTGTCTAGTAACTTATAAACGCATCTCAGTATGGTTGAGGTTTAAAAGGAGATATAACAACATGTAACACTGTATATGTAGAGCCTCATCTGCTGCAGTGCACATGTCAGTCCTGCAGTGAGATTACATTTTCACCACTGCATGTACAGTCAGCAATGCAAGCCTATTGATTCATGGCCAACACAACACTCCCTTTTCCTTTAAGCAACTGTGTCAGAAGTTCCCGACTACAGATTAGTGCATGTCACTGACAGTCATGCTTCGTAGTCATACATTGGTGCAACAGCTTTAAGACTGCATGCGCAAGCCTGCCACTCAACTGACTAACAACACATACAATATGCCACATCCTTCTTCTGCTAATATATATATACTTCTACCTATATGTGCCTCTTCCATCGATTATGTCTCTCAGAATGAAAATCAAATCTTTTGACTGATGACCTTGCTATTTCTTCAGTGCAGTGTACACAATAACAGAACATGTATCTATGGTTACAGTTTTCTTTTAGCAATCAAATCTTAAGCTTACACATTTCTCTCTCTCTCTCTTTTTTTTCTTTGGACATTTCAGATTTCAGTCATACTTGCACAGAACAAAGTTAATGTGTAACAATAACCCTCTGCTTTATTTCATTTCAAACAGTATACCAAATGTTACAATATTTACTCAAATTTATTTCCATAAGTTTTTTCAGAAAATTACCCATACAAGGCCAACTAGACTGTGCATTTTTCTGTGAGTTGACTCTGTACTTTTACTCTTTAGCCACAGGCAATGATGACTTAATTCAAGTCAGCAATGTTCCTGTGCTTAATAGTTAAAGTGTAAAGTCAAGAGTTTGGCAGCAATGTTTTGTTTCTTATTGTCCTTGTGAATGTGGTATAATATATGGCTATATTTTAGATACATGTATGTATTGTACACTCCAATTAATAGTTAAATGCTTTTAGGTATGGGAAGGTCTAGTCACCTTACTAGTGCACTTATGGACTCACAACGAGAACCGATGGCCTATGTAATTGACAGACCTACTTAATGGAACACTATATATGACCTATAGGTTCAATCTCCTCATTGTCAATATAAATCACAGTTCTGATGAATGACTTCACTTTTTTTTTTTTGGCCTTTTTTTCTTTTTTGACAGATGTCTTTGATTTATTGTGAATATTAAACTGTGAAGCCCATGTGGCATTCACTAAGTAAAACAACTTCAAGTGAACTATGGCTGATGATACATATACAGGCATATATCTGTAGCATGTGCCACCTGAAAAGCTCTGTAAATAATACATATCAATTATTTTACAGACCTAATTAATACTAATTACAGGCATTGGCTTTGGGTTGACAGCTGACAGAGATGACAGAAAATCCATGTTGTTTGCTGTTTCTATTACTCTAATGTCACACCTCCATTTACAGTCTATAGCAGTTGTACATATATATTGATAAAACTGAAAATGCAGTACCATTAACTTTGCGTGTGAATAAACCGACATCCTTAATCCCAACACTTACCGTGTATGTGGAATACCAACACCTCCTTGTAATATTTTGTACAACTTGCTCTCGTACTCCAGCTGAGGGTGTCTGGCTTTTTGGGACTCTAATTTCACAGCGACTTCCTGTTAAAATAACGCATATCATAAATAGCTTGTGAAGGGCAACAACAACAACAACAGCACTCGTTGAGACTTTCGACAAAACACACAGTGAGTTGAGAGGTAGAATTGTGGAAGGCAGTGAATCATTTCGATTTTCTGTGGGTGAGAGGCCCCGAGTGTACAGGAATCCTCCATACTGACCTCCCCATTGGCGATGTTTACACCAAGATAAATGTCTCCGAAAGACCCGCTGCCTATCTTTCGCACCAGCCTGTACTTTCCCCCCACATGAAATTCACTTTTTCCCGAGCCTCCCGCACTGGCCATGGTCGTTCTAATGAGTCCAAACTAGTAGAAAAAAATAATTAAAGAGGCCGTTGAACAAAGCAGCCCTTCCCTGCACTACAAATTCATTCTGATTACTGAGCAGCCAACTCGAACAACAAAGAGTTGGGCATGAACTTGTCGCTAGGCATGCTGGGATATGATGTAGGCAAGCACCTGGTAACCGCGAGACGACAAGCAAACACTCACCCCCTCCCCACCCAAAAAGTTTGACAGTTCACCATTTTAACACCCGCTGTGTGAATTAAGTACTTCAAACCTCCAAGTGAAAATATGTCAGACAGGATTACTCTGCCATTTTTCTCTGAAATGAAAGAAAAAACACACGACAAAAAAAAAAAAAAATTAAGATTATCAAAGTTGAAAGTTTGGATAGGCCTAGGCCTATGTAAGATTATCAAAGTTGAAAGTTTGGATAGGCCTGGACCTATGCCGGTAATAAGTTAAGTGTTTGGGTGTGGATTACTTGTATGTAGGCGGCATCCGGTATCTCTACACGTAAACGTAGGCACGTAGGCGAACAATAGTTATTCAAGCAAAGAAATCTTACCATAAATATAAATTAAATTATCTCAGTTCATTTTCACCCGAATTTAAATTTAATGAAAAATTATACACTATACCGTACGTTGAAGCCACCCATTGTGAAACAATAGGCCTAAATATCTGTATTTCTTCTAATGACAACTGCATGGTATTGATCTACATATGTTATAAGTATATTATACATAATCTATATAGGTGACGTATATATAAGTAGTTTTAGCCCTATTATATTTTATCATCATTTTATTTATTTATTTATTAGATGTGTGTTTTTATGCCTTACTAAAAAAATATACGATGAAAAAAAATGTACGATGGCGGCTAGCATTATGGTGGGAGGAAATCGGAGAAAACCCACGACCAGGTTGCTGGGAGATAAACCATGCACGGCCTGAGAGGAAGCCAGTATGAGCTGGACTTGAACTCACAGGGACAGCATTGGTGAGAGGAACCTGGTACGCTAACCAAATGAGCCATCATTTTAGATATATGGACATCTGCCTAATATAGGCTACATATCAGCATTATTTAAAATGGCAGAAAACAAACAATGATTACAATCAGAAAACTAGGTCAACTCGCCGATAAGAGTTTTCCGCCGTCAGAAATATTATAACATCACTAACCAAACAAGTACCAGATATCACCCTGGCCGTATAATTCATTGAACTACAATTAGGCCTATCAGCTATAAACCTAACGGGTGTATGTAACCTGTTATTAACTAACTCCTATTTTCCGTCTTCATACAGTGATAACTTGGAAATTAAGTCAGAAAATGCTACGAAAAAAAGCACATGTGCATGTCTATCCACCATCCTCAACAATTTCAGGAAAGTATGTTAAAGTTGATACAGCTACATGTCAATAAAGTGGTTGTATGCGTTGAGAAGCTCTCAGTAAGTTTTGCGAAGTCCAGTTTGTGTCTTCCAATGCTGATAACATATGGAAATAATTCAAGGAATGCTGTCCAAAAAGCACACGTTTTATTTACAAAATTTTCACACTTTCAGGGGAATCTGTCGAAAGCTGACTAGGGCTATATACATTGTAGCCTATATATAGGCCTATCGAGGGGTTCCGTTCTTCACAAAGCTACAGGTATATTGGCCTATCATCTTTTAACAGCCCATATATTTCATTTGTCCATACTTGGAAAATAATTCATGAAATGCAATCAAAAAAGATGTTTAAAAAAAATTACCATAACACTTAAGCAATCCTAAGTAAGCTGTACATGAAGGACTACAGCTGTCCCTTACAAGCAAATTTGACTATTTACTGTTATACAGATGGAAAAGCAGATCCTCTGGGGATGTAACCAGTAGTCCATATATAGGTGCTTCCAACGTAATTGCCGAAACTTTAGCAGCAACGGTTTTGAAATGATATGCATAGACGTGCATGTGGTTTTTGGTAGCATTCCTTGAGTCATTTTCTAAGTTGCCGGGGTTTCTTGAAGAATCTGGAGATAATGAAAGCTTGTCAAAGGAACCGCCTGTGCTGGCGGTGATATATAGGTTACCAGATGCGTATATGCTTTTGTCAACGCATTTAACTCCTCCACAGATTGCCTTATAACTTTCAAGATGAAGATAAGTGTTGGGAATAATAAATCTGTATGTGCCGGTTCCTATCAGTATGACACTCAATGCATTTCCTTAAACATTGCAGATGTATTGGGAATGACATTAAGGCCATAGAGTGCACATGCCTTTTCTGTAGCATTCTCTGAATTATTTATCCAAGTTACGGTCATTTCAGGATGGAATCTTGTCTTCACAAAAACGCCTGAGATCTTTTTTGTCCATTCAACTCCTCACCTCACTTTGCGGATGAATACTAGTAAAGAATACACAGGGAAGATGGATATACACCACCATGTGCTTCTTTTGGTATCATTCTGTGAATTACTTCTCAAGTTATTGCTTTTTGAAAGTAGAGTCTGAGAGCTCAAAATTATTTTTTGTTATGGTGAAGATTTTATATCTATACAGGTAGTTTGTAGTGTATCAAATGATATCCAAGAATATTATTAGAGGGTCACAGCTCAGTTTCAGTGGTGTAGGTTTGACTTGATGCTTCATGTTCTGGAGCCGGTTTCCCTACGTCAAGCAGTGATGCATCTCTTCACTATGTGTTGCCATGGAAGTCACAGCAGTAGCATTTTGATTTGATTTGATTTGATTTACGCTGAACTCTGGAAACCCACGACCATCTGTAAGTTCCTGGCAGACTTACCCACGAGAAGAAGCCAGCTTGAGCTGGACTGGACTCAAAGTGATTCCCATTGCCGAGAGGTTCCTGGGTCCTAGCGACTGCTTTGTAAGGTAAGTAATTATCCAATGCCATAATTTTCTGATAACTCATTAAAGGCAACACGGCTTTTACACTAACCCCAAACACCAGACTTTTTATCCAAATATCGTTCATTTTATTTTCATATTTTACACCTTAGTCCACTGATTTTTTATTTCGAAATATACAGTGCCAGTACCTTACATTTAAACAATTCCTTCCATCAACGACCTGAAAATTAACCTTATTGTAAATAACTGAAGGTCAGTGACAGACAAAATCTAATATACAAGCAAATTGACCAGCATACTGGCTATGCCTTGTGTTCTACGCGACAGATGTCAGAGTAACAGAAGCATCGGCTTCCAGCTGGGCAATGCCAACGATCTGTGAAAACATATAACAAATAAAAATATGGTTATCCATAAACTTGATAGCTAATTAATCTGTCTGACAGTTTTCACTGGATGAGAAGACTTGGCAAGATGAAAAACAACAACGTTCAATGAAATAATACTGAAGAAACAACGAGTCAGGGCTATTGTTTCAAAATAATCGCCTCAGAAGTGTTTCACAGCTTGCTCAGTTCTGCATTCTCAGTTTGTGACTGTTGAAAAAAAAATCTCCATGGTACAATAAAATACAGTACAAGTTAATTTACATCCATACAATGCTATTACTGCCATGCATTGGTTTGCTATAAACCCCTGGGGCACTGTACATGTACTGTACAAGGGAACCATATCACTGCTGACTTCATTTTCAGAGTAAGGTACAAAACTTTTCTGTTATAAAGGTTAATGGTTTTCTCAGCCCTGGTAAACAACATTGCACGTTCATACTTATTACTGTACGAACTGGTCATATCCAAAGAGCGACTACAAATAGGTCTTTCCTGTTACCACTCTAACCTTCACCTTGATCCTGCAGGTCAGTTGGTGATAGGGTGATATTCTAGAGATGATCACCGGAACGACAAGATAAGACTGCTCTTTTCAGGCTTCATGTACTACTATGGCATCTATTGTAAAATTGCTTACAAAGACTGAAGTCCACTAACAGAAATCAAGACAAAGGACTAAAAAATGTCAGCACTTTAGCCAGCAGTTTGCAACACTGATGAAACAGAATAACCGAACATAGCCATTACTGGGTATAATTAGTTTATTCTCAACACATTTGCTGCTCAATGTCAATGCCAATTGTTTTCATAAGATTAACAGCCTAGCATATGTCTCACTGCAATATTTATTTATTTATTTGATTAGTGTTTTACGCCGTACTCAAGAATATTTCACTTATATGACGGCGACCAGCATGATGGTGGGAGGAAACCGGGTAGAGCCAGGGGGAAAACCCACGACCATTCGCAGGTTGCTGCCAGACCTTCCTATGTACGGCCAGAGAGGAATCCAGCATGAGCTAGACTTGTACTCACAGCGACCACATTGGTGAGAGACTCCTGGGTTATTACGCTGGGCTAGCACACTAACAAAATGAGCCACAGACTGCATACCTTGGTGACTCCGCGAAACTGACCGGAGCTACATGTAGTTGATTGTATAGGTAAGGGCACTCATACCACCATGCCAGTTTTCTGTCAATAGCCAGTTTAGGCCACATGGCTGCCACATCAATGGCCAAAATGGCACACTAAAAGCTTATATATGCTATCTGATAGGCTACTTGTACAGATGCTGTCATTACGCAACTGCAAGAGCACTTATGTTACTTGCATCTATGTACATGCCAAAATAATCAGAACTAGTTCCAACTGATTGCTAAAAGTGGAACATGTTCTACTATTGGTAACCAGTTGCCAACAGATGCAAGAGCGCTTATGTCACATTCGTAGTTGTCGCTGAGCAGTTGCTGATAGGCACCGACTGGCTCCTGGAACAATTTACGACTGCTTCTGACTCGATGTAACTGTGATTTAGGCTAGGCTTAACATGAAGGCACAAGATGTTCAGAGAGCATGAATTCAGTGTCAATGAAATGGACATAAACTCTGCGCGAAGTGGACTGAGCAAAATGTGCCAGCGACAGGTGTCAATAGTGAACATTTAACAAAAACATGAAGGTCACCATAATACCAACTATTGTGTATATCATTATGCAAGATGTAACAAATGGTAAATGATCATCCGGAATGATATCTTGACACCGGGACAGGTTTGATCTTTTCAATGCACTCTTTCAGCAATAAATAAGGTAACAAAAATGTGATACATATGCTATACACTGTAACAAATTTGTAACAAAAAGTGGAGAGCATCTATGGACTTAGAGAAAAATATAACTATCTACAGGTCTACATAATATGTACAGATGGAAAATTGCACAGACAAAACAGTCAATGGGGCACCTTTCCCGCCAGGAGTAACTCGGGCCTAATCTGTGAAGTCTATTGCTGACTTTGCACGCAGGTTTTGTGGGCAAGGTGATAAATTAGTACTCATGCACTACACGAGAATAATGGCCAGTTCAGCTTCAAACTGAGTCATTAATGCGGAGAAAAAGTACGGCATTTGACCATAAATTTTTCTCCATATGAACAGATAAAATAAGTACACAATTTGTGTAATTTTTTGCTAAAATTGTTATATAGTCCATAAAAGTGGACAACTTGGCAAACAGTACAATACAATTTTGGAATAGTTTGCCATAACGTTTTTACACTCAATGTCTTTAACACAAGTTGGTAAACACGTAAGAATTTTTCTACATAAGAAACAGCATTGTATTTTAAAAAAACTTTCAGAGAATTGTAAGAATTTCAAATCACTCCCTGTGTTCTTATTAATGAATTGATAACCGCATACTCATGATTATCTTACTGCAAGTTCTCATTCTGCTTTTAATAAAAACGCACTGCTTTTCCAAGGAGTCACATTTGTCTCATCATTTCCCAAGGAGTCACATTTGCCTCATCATTTCCCAAGGAGTCACATTTGCCTCATCATTTCCCAAGGAGTCACATTTGCCTCATCATTTTCCAAGGAGTCACATTTGCCTCATCATGACACTACCTCATTATAGCATCTTTAGAATCTCGTCATTCTTTTATACCACTGCCTAGTTTCACAAAGTGTAGTTTCAACAAAACGCTTGTTTGTAAATTACTGGGATATTAGTCATAAGGATATGTAAAACTGATTTACAAATCTTTGTAGAGATGCAACATTTGAAATGTTGACAAAAAATGATATAAATGGAATTAGTCGAGGTAGCTGAGTGGCCAATTTCAACAGCCATGTGACTGACAGGATACAAGATGCTCATTGTTATACTCTAATTCCTCAACCTTTTCACATACATGTATGAAATAGCAACTTTTCAGTGTAATTTATGTACATTTTTGGGGACAAAATACATTGGCTGGATTGGCCAATTTGAGGGCTTCACAAAAAGAATAATTTTATCAGTATACACAGAATAATGCCTTCAAAATATACTTCCATAAACACTTTTCAATCATGCAAACAGGTTGAAGAATTACAATAGGCCTAACAAGCTGTTCATGTCATTCATCTCTCATCTATTCTGCTATCTTTCCAGTCCACTCTCATCTATTCTGCTATCTTTCCAGTCCACGGTTTTCAATAGGGTTCCCAGTGTAGTTAGATCCATTATTGTGGTTTTGTCCTCACGAAGCCACTAGTAGGTGGTGGGCCTACTGTAGCGTTCTGGGGATGGGGAGGCCCCCGTGATGGTTGCATTGGTGGCTGAGAGAAGCCACTGTTGACCTGGGTCATGGGTGGTTGAACCTGGCTCAGCATTGGGGGAGGTGGTCCTGTTTGCGGGCGAGGAAAACTTGTGGGTGGAGGTGGTACAAGCTGCCCTTTGTTGCCATCAGGGCCGGGCATGAATGGGCTGATACCATAGGGCGCGTAGATCTCCTTCAGAACCATTAGCACTGTGTCTTCAGATTCCCTGTGAAAACAGAAAATAAAAAAATTAATTATTTTTCATTTATAAGTACTTCCTCATTGAGGTTAAAGTGGTGTCTGAGAAAATCACAAAACCTAACTGAGTATCAGGGGCTTATCTTACAAAACTGCTGCAAGGTTGCATCACACAACCCGAATCGCAATTCGCGACAAAACTGTGCATCAGAGAAAACAGACCAGATTCGTGATCAGAACATCAAACTACGCCAAGCCGCGTACTTAATATATTAAAATTCAGAAAATTTTAATCACATGACAAATTCAGTAAGCTGGGATCGAACTCTGACATGACTGACCGGCAGGACCGATACAAGTCTGGAGAGATCTGCCTAACATCAATTTCCTGATGTCATTCATCTTTGCCGTTGAACTGCCTGAGACACATCTGCATCATACCACACAGCCGGGAGACAGTGTTGAAATCCTTCAGTAATTAGGTCAACTTGAGGAAAATTTTGACAGCATCTCCCCTTCCATCCCCTCTATTATATATGTAACTAAGTCCAAAAGGCAGTCACAATTGTCACTTAAAATTTCCACATGCCTTTTCTTTACAAATAACTTTTTTTTTTCTAATAGCTCAGCCCTTGTCAAAGAGCGAACACTTGGACCAGTATATATGTAGATATCTGTCAATCACCAAGGCCTGGTTAGCATAGAGCAAAGAAAGCACGGTTTGTGTAAAACAAAGCAAAATCTTGGAAATACATGCAAAACCTACACTGACTGGCCATGCAAAAAGTTTATATCAACATTTATTGTTCAAAAGAACATATGCTCGATATATGTCTCTAGGTTAAATCAATGGGCTCCAATTTGTATCTCTCGAATTGGTTACTTCGTTTACATAAATTTAGCAAGAAAACTATTGATCATAGCTCAAATCCGTCTCCATTCTGCAGAAAGAACATGTCTTGGGCTGTAATTTGGTGCAAGTTTCACATCTGTAGCTCCCATAGTTCTCGAATTACGGGTCATTAAATTTGCGTAACTAAATTTAGTTTTAGCACTAAATCTCAAAAGTTACAAAGATGGACAAAAAATACAAAAATTGAAATTTAAAAAATAGTCGTGACGAAAGTCAAAAATTTTTTCAAAAAAACTTATTGTCACTACCAATGAGCTACCTGCATATTGAATTTCAGGCCAACCCAAACAGTGGGTCTTGAGAAGATATTTAAAACGATTTCATATAAAATGCAATATGGCTGCCAAACCATGTGACAAGGAAAAACCGGAATGGGCCATTGCACAACTTCAGGTATGGGGGAATTTCACTGCAAAATATCAAGTCAATTGATCAAACACTCACAAAAACAGATAAATAATACCTTTAACATGGCCCATGTTATTTAAATGGGGCACATCTGGGGATGGTTTTCCTTCATTATACAGAAAACTATTTCACCTAGGAATAAGCGAAGCACATATTCATGTTCAGCATGCTAAATAACTTGTGACTAAATTCCTTGCTCACTGAAATCAGAAATTTTTATTACATGTTCATATTTTGCCTTTTTCAAGATAGCGACTGGATTCTAATTTCTTTCTCAAACTTTATTGGGCTCTCTATGGGATATATGGTATCAAATTTTTTTCAAAAGTATCCTAATTTGCATATTTACACTGTAAACACACTAAAAATGCATCATTTACAAAAAAAATTTAAAAAAGATTTAACTAAATTGAGCTTTGCAAGCTAAAATGGTACACCAATGGACAACATTCAGTAAAATTTTAAGCAAATTGGTCCAGCTGTTCTCCAGAAGATGTTTTTTAAAGAAGGGTCGGGTTTTTGGACAAAATCCAATATGGCCACCACGTCACGTGACCCATCGTCACCAAAAGTTATGGCGCACAGGTATAGGCCTAGGCCTCTCATGTCTTAAAATTTCAGCTTTTTATGTCTTACGAATTTTTCTGCAACTCAACGACAAAATCCCGAGGAATAATAATAACCGTAATAATAATGAGTAATCCAAACAATTACAATAGGGCTGCCAGCCATGAACCCCTAATTAGCAAGCTTCCATAGAAGAATAATTTTACTATGGGTTTTATTCACTGAATGAGTATCTTGCTCACCAATAGCACGCATGACTTGCAAGGGCAAATAGGTAATCATTAAAACTCTCAATGGGCTTCTCCTGTAGGACATAGTCAATTCTCTTGCCCTCGTTTAAAACTCCCATACTGATGTCTTCATCATGGCTGGAAGCTATAGCTGCAAACAGAGCAAGAAGAACAAAGTACATCTTTAGCACACTAGTTTTAAGCTCAAAGTTTGATTTTAATCTATACACCTGTTTGTAGAATCATGAATGTATTACAGATGTAGCCAACCGGAGATAACACAAATTTACAAAAATGAAGAGCACTGAGAGGAAAATGTGTACTTCAAATAGTATTCATCACATACATGTATGAACAACTTTCATTAATTGGCCATGTATATTATAACTCAAATAAAGTCAACGTGGTGTGGCACTACAGATTGAGCAAGACACATGTGCAGCAAAATGGCAACTCCTAAGCATATTGTTCAGTAAAGCAGAAGTTGAGTGGCCATCATACCACACATGGATTATAACATAGACCATATATACACAGTCAATCGATTAAAACATAACTGATCACACATCTGTGTTTTTTCCTTGATATTGGTCTTCAAGTTTTCACTACATGTATACTAACTACGAAATTTCATCCTCAGGGCAATATGGTAACCCCTAGATTAGTAACAAATACTGCAAGTGTAGACGGACATTGGCCACATCTTACAAGCCGTCTCTGCCTTTTCCTCCTCAGCCTTGGCCATTTCCTTCAGCACATTGTCCACCTCTTCCTCAACGTTCTTCTCAGCACCACGATGGGCCATTGCAAACTCGTGGATGGTGTGCCAGGTGCTCTTCACGCTCTCCACAATACGCTGCTTTAGGTCAGCTCCGACTCGAGTCAAACTTTCACGAAGTTCTGAAAAAGGTAACAGAAGCAGAAATGGCCGCTTAATGTTTTATCGTCAAAACTAACGAAACTCATCTTGAGGTTTAACCACATCATTAGTGCGGGATAACTTTTATCATAATACACTGTAATTCACCTAAAGTTGAAACATTTTGATGATTCTGATTGATTCATCCACCTGACAGTGCCACCTACGCATTTTTTGTGAAGTTTGATTAATTTCTTATCAGAAAAAAATAGATGTTGGCATCAAAAGCATTATATTAAGACCCTTTATGTGCCTTTGACAGTGCATAGGTACATACCAAACTTTAGGTGAGATACAGTAGTTATTTATTAGGGTGGAGGAAACCTGGCGTGCCAGAAGTAAGGCACCATACTAAATCTGCCAAAAATTTGATCAAATACAACTGTAGATGCTTTTTTGAAAATACAACTCATACGAGTTTGAAGATGGAAATTTAATGTAGAGATAGGGATACACACATGCAAACACGGTGTAAAACACCAATCAAATGTAAAATAAAACAAATATGAACTTCACAGAAATGATAAAATAACCTGATATTCCTCCAACGCTTTACCATGCACTTTGATAGTGGTTGAATTTACTCAAATTTTTCTTGAGGATTTTCAACAATTCAATAACACACTTGTTTGTAAACTGTAACTATCTAATCTAGGACAAGCAGGGCAGCATTTCTGTCTGCACTAACCCAGGTGAAGTCTCTTTCTGCCTTTGTGATGAGGCATCAGCACTGGCTTAACTGTAGAGGAGGAAGGGTTTACCAGAGGCTCTAATCTGTAGGCCTGAAAAATCAATGGATCAACAACTTGAGTCTGAAAAGTGATTGGAAGCATCTTCAGGATTTACAATTACCAATATCAACAAAAAAGTGCTACATTTCCAAGCAAACTGTACATGTGAGAAAGAAAAAAATGCCATGCAGGTTGTAATAACTTGGGATGAACCTTAAATAGAGATTTCACATACTTTGTGAAAGAGTGAAGACATAACAACTCCTCCAGCACTAAAATTACAATAAACTACGACGACAGAATAAAACAAGACACTCACCACAGGATCAAACTGTAACGACGGCCATGAAAAAAACAAGAGAGAGGTTTACTGAGATTAAACAGGAGACTTTCCATATTCTACCACACATTTATTCAGAAACCTCCACCCACTTTCTGAATGGCAGAACACTAAAAATATAGATAGTTTTAAAAAAACTTCAATTTTTATCTTGTATATTGTTGCTATTAGTGCCAGGCTAAACATTCCTTTGTAATTACAAACAAAATTTTTCACTTCAAAGATGAAAAATTACAAAGAAACTCACAACATTTGTCTGAATTTATTTTAACCAAGAAATCACAGAAAACATATAAATCTCTCACTTACAGGATGAAATATATTTAACAATCTTGGGCAAGTTGGCAGTCTAAATTCCTCTCCAATTTCAGCTATGCCTCGTATAGCTAGAAACACTCCAATGGGAGATCCCAAGGCAAAGAATGCTGCTGGTGAGAAAGACAGTTTAGGATATAACACAAATGGCTGGCCAGTGCCCGCGGTGCCATAGAGATACTCCACTGAGACACTTGATGTTCGTGATGTGCTGAAAAATATAGACAAAAAATTTCATGATTTCATTTATTTATTTTTTTCATGCACATACTACACGTAACGATAGAAAGGTCTCAGGACTGGAAATAAATAAGTCAGACCCATTTTCAGAAAATGACATTTTGCCAAAGAATATGCTGTTTTGATTGTTGGTGGAGAACACCTGGCTTAATTTCATTAGCAGCAGTTACTGTTCACTGTTTTAGAATTCAAATTTTTGCACTTCCGCAGAAATGGTCGATTTGCTTCACTTCTGTACTACTGTACTATCTCTCAAATACTTGATCACTAGTAGAATGAAAATTGTCAGATTACAACTTCTGTACCATTTTGTCTAATTCTCAAGGATCTGATTACCACTTCTGTACCATTGTGCTCACCTCTCTAGTAACTGATCCTCAGAAGACTGTTGCTGAGCAAAAGCCTCCTCTTGCGCTTTCCTTCTGGCCTCCTCCTCCTCCTGTCTCCTTTTCTCCTCAGCCAGCTTCCTCTCTGCCACTTCCTTCCGCCATGCCTGTGAACAATAATCAGGCAATGGTAGGCTCAGTTCATAAGTAGCTTCTAAAAGGTTGTTTCAAACATAACTTACAGTTAGAATGTCATAATCTCTAGCAAATCTTATGCAAAAAAAGAATCACAACTACCCATACTTAATAAGCAGTAATATGACCAGGGTTTGAGCTTTGAGGTTAGACACAGCTTAACAGCATCCAAATACACACCCATGTATATATTTCCAACAGAAATATGTGATGTACCGTGTTACCGAAGACTAACTATCTATATCTCTTGCAGTCTTTCAGCCAAATAAATACACCTACCCTGTATGAATCTGTTTGGACGCTGAACAGCCAAATTTTAACTAATTTACTGATCAGCACAAAGCACAGAAATCTTATCCCAACCTTACTTCACCTACCTTTTTCTGTTGTTCTTCTCTCAGAATACCAGTGAGTTTTTTCCTGGGGCCCATAGGTAAGCCCAAGTCTTTCAGATCTGAGTCACTACACATGACCTACAGAACAAAAGAACACACACTCAATTTCATCTTGTTTAAAACTTTCCTATAAAATGCTTTTGATATAAATTGAAGGTGAGAAAAATTCATCAGGAAAGGGGAGTGAGAAATTTAGTACTATAATAGTTAAGAAACATGAAAACGTCTTCACTCAGCAATCAGTATATATTATTTTTTAATATCATTTATTTATTGACTTACTTGATTGGCGTGCACAAATTGTTCGCTGTAAAGTCCATGTATAGAAGAAAGAGAGTAACTTTTCTAATGTAAGATGTGAGCAATGTTTTAAAATTTGAATTTACCAATGATTCCATGTCAATTTGTTCATCCTGGAATAGTTGAAATTTATCCTGTAATCCCACTTTCTCTAACAGCTCCTCTAATGTCATCTCAGGTTCTAAAGGCTCATCAAAACTCTGAGCTGCCACCTGTGAATATCAACACAAATATAGTACGTATAAATCAAGGACTAACTTTTTCTAAGCTTATACCACAATGTATGAAAGTGGGCAAAACATCCAGCAAGGCACAAAACATGGTGTTCTATACTTCCCCTTAAACAAAGATTACATTTTTTTCACCCAACAAAGAAACAGTGAATTTATCAACAATAAACTTGATAACAGAGCAAGGATACAGGGTGTACCAATCCATACAGCATGTGTTAAGGCTAAATGTGAAGTGTTAAAGTGTACGCATTGATAATATCATTTATTTCACAATGTTATTCAATCAAGTTTATGCTTTTTAAATTGATAACTAAAGCCATTAAATCCCTTTGTGCTCAAGAAATAGCCAGAGAAAGACCTTAAGAACATGAGATGAGGTAAACTGGATGCACCAGAAGATGCTGAATCCTGGTATAAATAATTGTGAACACTGACCTCTGTAGTAGAATCTGTTTTCGGCACATCCTGAGGGGGAGGAATGGGTTCTGGTAACAGTGTAGCTTTCTCATCCTTCTGATGCTGAAGCAGGTCAAACAGAATACAAGAACCTGCAACAAACAACGATAACGATAAACGATAAAAACTGAGATAGTCTGAATGGCTATCCTAAATTCTGAAAAAATTAAAACCGCTGTCTTCAGTTTCGATGGACAGTACAATAACATAAGTTTTTTGTCATTTCCAAATTTGCTTGGTGTGACTTAATGCAATACTTGGCTACACCCACTGCTGCTGTACAACCACGAATGATGGATACTTTCACATGCTCACACATCCTTCCAGCATAACCGCCTTACTCCATGTCATGTAAGCCTGATTGGTCTTCATATCCAGAAAACGTTAGAGAAACTGCTGAACATGTTTTTTTTCGAGGACTTTTCACTTGTAGGTGTTAACTACTATTATTCAACTTAGATTCTTTAGAAGTGGCACTTTAAACAAGCATTTATGGTACGATTTCCCTCAATCCTCAACAAAGTACAGGATTCTCGATGGCGAATCAACCAAATTCATTTAAGAGTAGCCAACCAATCAGGCCTAAGCATAGACACACTTACAAATTTCAGTAAATGGCCATGAAATAAACCTTTTCTACATGTCAGAAGAGAAAAAAAAAATTTAATAGTTCCCCACTTTGTACTCCTGTATATCACAACAAACAGCATTTTTCAGCGATTAATAGGCTGACGAGTACCTAATTTTCAACATGAAAATGGTTTTTATATGATTAACTGGTGTTGCAATCAAGTCAAAAAAAGTTATTTTGAGACAAACAATTTAGTAAATATTTTATACTTGGGAAATGTTTTAGATCAAAGACATTGAATTTTGTTTCACAATTTGTATCTTCTCTACATCCACTCTTTCTTTGCAGACAATACTCACAATGTGTGTCATCACAGAGTAAGCAATATACATACCCAGGCTGTGGCCAGACACTGACACAGTCCCCTTGAAGGTTGGATTCCTCTCTCGAAAAAGTAGCAATAGACGGTTCATCTCCTTGCCAACAGTATCAGAAATTGTCTGAAAACACAACATGCACACATCAAACAATTAGAATGAGTGCCTCTTATAAATAATCTAATTACATCATAGAACTAAAATGTGCTCCATTCATTCTGTCACCTCCCCTACCCTGTAAAGTTTTTTAAAAAGTTATTAAAGCATACCAATCTGAAGTTTTCCGCTAAAACTGAAAGGTAATGGTACATATTACAAGTAATATAATTGGCTTGTGAGAAACAATCAGATCCTGATAGAAATTTGATGAACACAACTGGTGCATCCAGCTGGAGCTTGTCTTGAATAAAGATTTATTTATTTATTTATTTGATTGGTGTTTTACGCCGTACTAAGAATATTTCACTTATACGACGGCGGCCAGCATTATGGTGGGAGGAAACAGGGCAGGACCCGGTGGAAACCCACAACCATCCACAGGTTGCTGACAGACCTTCCCACGTACGACCGGAGATTAAGCCAGCATGAGCTGGACTTGAACTCACAGCGACCGCATTGGTAAGCGCGCTAACCAACTGAGCCACGTAGGTCCCTTGAATAAAGAAGAAAAAATCATCTAGTGATCTTGATGGAATGGTGTGAAGCAAAAAGAAACTTGCCAATTTTGCAGCACTGAAACCTCCAGTTTTATGACAGTTTGATTGACATTACCTACCTGGCAGTATGTGGGGCTGGTGTAGAAGAGTATGTCGAGTAAGGTGTCATTCACAAAGTGCCTCAATTTACCCGTACTTGGAAGGGTTATAGCTTTCAGCCTTCTGTAGAGAAAAATACATTCAAAAACATGACTTACAGATGTGCTTTTTTTACAGCAAAATCTTCACTTAAAGACAAAATATAAGTTAAACCGGAGTATTCGGACACAATATTATAGGTGTTTTAAGGTCTCAATTTAGGGCACTGAAACCCATCTTCACAAACCTTCAAAACATTCTTTCATTATTCACTTAAATTCAGCTATGCGGATATACAATAAAATTAAGGGCTCTTTCTATTCCTTTATCCCATCATACTGCACTGAATACTGCCTTATATTTGTAAATCAATCTCCAGTATTTAATTATTTTCCTGCACAGCTGTGTACATTCCTGATATATTGATGAGAGTAGAGACGTACTGGTCAACTCCTGTGGCATCACCATGTAGAGCTTTGTGCCAATGAACAGGTAGGAACTCCACCCGGCCAATCCTACCTTCACTCATGTACTGAGCAAAGTGTGTGGTGAGCAGTGTTAGAGAGAGTGCTCTGAAGTCATCAACTGAAACAATGCAATACATGCGGTCAGAGGAAACCTGAAAATAACAGTCGTGGTTGTGCTCCAACTGACCAAGTTTATATCAAACAAATGCTAAATTATCTACAGATAAAGTGAAAACAAAAACAAAATGTAGCAAATCTCTTCTAGTTTGTTGTGGTGTGACCTTAGTTAATTTTGAAACTGTCTTGATCTGAGCGATCTTAAACAGATTGTATCATAAACCTAAGATTGAAACAGATACATATGAACTCTTATTCTGGGAGAAAAATATACATGTAATAACAGTAGTAAGATAATCATAAACTGCATGTGCTGAGAATTTAAAGCGAACCATCGGCATTCAGTTCCCTACAGGTCCACAAATTTAATAAACACACAACAATAAGCAAGAGCTACAGCTTTGCTTTTTACTTCTACAGCTCAATTTGCGAAATCTTACATAACAGCTTTTCTCTGTTCTACTGTCATGTTACTGACAGCTGCAGGATCCATGTACAAGTACCTGAATCCACGTACCAGTAATAACACATTTAACAATACTCCTGAACCTCATATCACAGCCAAGGCCTACAACATGTACCACAAACACCTGGTGATCAATTGTGGGAGGCTCACCTGTATCAGGTAAAGCACTAAACATACATGTATCTACCACATTCAACAATACTCCTGAACCTCATGTCACAGCCAAGGCCTACATCATGTACCACAAACACCTGGTGATCAATCGTGGATGGCTCACCTGTATCAGGTAAAGCACTAAACATACATGTATCTACCACATTCAACAATACTCCTCAACCTCATATCACAGCCAGGGCATACATCATGTATCATGAACACCTGGTGATCAATCGTGGATGGCTCACCTGTATCAGGTAAAGCACTAAACATACATGTATCTACCACATTCAACAATACTCCTCAACCTCATATCACAGCCAAGGCCTACATCATGTACCACAAACACCTGGTGATCAATCGTGGATGGCTCACCTGTATCAGGTAAAGCACTAAACATACATGTATCTACCACATTCAACAATACTCCTCAACCTCATATCACAGCCAGGGCATACATCATGTATCATGAACACCTGGTGATCAATCGTGGTGGCTCACCTGTATCAGGTAAAGCACTAAACATACATGTATCTACCACATTCAACAATACTCCTCAACCTCATATCACAGCCAGGGCATACATCATGTATCATGAACACCCGGTGATCAATTGTGGGGGCTCACCTATATCAGGTAAAGCACTAAACATACATGTACCTACCACATTCAACAATACTCCTGAACCTCATATCACAGCCAAGCGCATATATCATGTATCATAAACACCCGGTGATCAATCATGGGAGGCTCATCTATATCAGGTAAAGCACTAAACATACATGTACCTACCACATTCAACAATACTCCTGAACCTCATATCACAGCCAAGCGCATATATCATGTATCATAAACACCCGGTGATCAATCGTGGGAGGCTCACCTATATCAGGTAAAGCACTAAACATACATGTACCTACCACATTCAACAATACTCCTGAACCTCATATCACAGCCAGGGCCTACATCATGTATCATGAACACCTGGTGATCAATCGTGGATGGCTCACCTGTATCAGGTAAAGCACTAAACATACATGTACCTACCACATTCAACAATACTCCTGAACCTCATATCACAGCCAGGGCCTATACCATGTACCACAAACACCAGATGATCAATCGTGGGAGGTTCACCTGTATCAGGTAAACAGACACAAGTATAATTAGTTACAGCTTCAGGGATTTGGTAAATGTTTATTTGGTAAATTCTAATTAAAAGAAAAGACAGCAGAAATTAAAACTTTAGTTACCCTAATTCTAACAAAATTTGGGACGAATATTACTGGTGTTACATTTCTTTACCAGCCTTTTTGGAAAAGTAAAGATATGGTTATGTTGTTCATTAATTGGTCTAACCATGCAAGAAAAAAGGAACTCAATATTCCTGCTAGAATTACATATATATTGGCTAAAATAAGAAGACCAGGTGTCCCAAATTTTAGAAGAAATAGGGTATTTTGGATGATGGGTGGAAACATAAATAGCTTGGTACATGGAACTCCATAAATCTACTTCTAATGTGGAATTCTTACAAGGTATTGGAATACACAATATTAGAGAAACCAGAAAAACAAGTCACTCAAACTCTGTGCTAGTCAGTCTATGTGGCAGAAAGGCAAAATTAAGTTTGCATGACACCAAAGAGGAAACAGGTGCAGTCTCAGCTTAAAGAAAAAACTTGTGCCTGATTGGTTAAAACAGACAACATGGCTGCAGCTTAAATTTTCTTGATGAATGTTTTTTTGCTTCCTAATACACTGGCTGTATAACATCAAAAAAATCAGAAGGTATGCTTTCTAAACATTACTGGGGATACTTTACCCACACACACGTACAGTTGTCTTTCCTCTTATAATGTCGTCCAGTTTTGAAATATTAAATTTCTCTGCTGGTTCACAGCTACTGCCTAAAGACGGTATAATTATTTTCTTGCCAATATCGAGTTAAATGAACCACTTGCTGAATCTATCAATATTTTATGCTTGTATATGGTTCTGGCGCAATGAATGATTGCACCACATACGGGGAGTCCTAAAAAGCCTACCATCCTGTATTGTAGCAAAATCATCCACCCCTCTCTTCACAACTCGTGGCCTCATCTGGTCGCCCTAGAAGTAAGGAGAACAGAGTTCAGGCTAGGCGTCACATGTACAACCAGCACACAGTGAGTACGGGTTAGGTGATGGCCCTGTGTACCAATATAATCAGGTAAATGTTTTGTCGGCAATGCGCTGCATGCCTCTAGAGTTAAAAAGCATCTAATCCGCAAGTGCATGTGTATGGTGCATGCTGCTCAGTGTTGTGCAACTGTCATCTGTTGATGGAAATCAACATACTACACAAACATTATGAATACCAATAATAGTGTAATAACAAGCATTTTATTGCTTAATGGCACTTCACTTTAATGAACAAAGTAACAAAAACAATAATATCAGGCTGGAAAAGAAATATGAAAATTTAACACAAAAAAAAAAAAATCATTAATATTTTCTACTTATCTTTACAGCATGCAAAAGGGTTTTTTTTTGTATTGTGAATTAAATATCAGTCTAAAATAAAATGTCAAGCAAGCCAAAGTAGGGCATCTTTAGGTAACGATACAAGCAGGCACAGTTGCATAAGATTGGCTTCACTAAGCTTGCAGGAAAGCTCATGGTAAAACAGTTATAAAATACCTTCAAAATTAAGAATGAATGAATGATTATGGTTTAATGCCACTTTGACAATACTGTTTCAAAATTAAGAAACTTGTTATTTCTTAATTAACATTTGATGGTCAAACTGTTTCTTTAATGTTTTATCAAATTTATCTAGACTGTTAACAATCTAAACATATTCTATAATAAACAAGCAAAAGTACTAAAATACACAACATTTTAACAACCAGCCGCATGTAGTCATGATTTATATTTAATAATTTGTAAACTTATTCAACTTATTTGTTTTACCAAAGCTACATGCAAAAGCATTTGAAGCATTGGCCAACACCAAAGGTACTGGTCATATTTAGATCAGCACTCCAACAGAGATCATATACCAGTAATGGTCAATTCTTTCCAAATTCAAAATTATCTAATGTCAGAAAATGAGTGTGCATTTAGGTGCATTGTTCACAGATATTTCTTTCATACAATGCACCTAATAGTTTATCCATATCAACAAATTAAAACGATGCACAGTCCCATTTTCCGTGAAGAGGCAAAAAGAACACAGAACAAATTTGTGACCTGACAATGAAAAGAACGGAAGATTACACCAAGCTTTAGAAACTGAAATAACATAACTGATACTGATCTCAGCCATTGCACAACACCAGCACTACAGTGTAGCCCAGACTTGACTCACCGGCAAAGTGTACACACTCTGAGTGGAAATAAACAGAGCAAAGATAAGACGTTGGGCGGAATAATTTGGGAGAGTAAATATGTAAAAGCTGACAGCAATGGGGAATAGATGTACATGTACATCTCGGGGAAGAGAATCTGTACCATGAATATCAGCTGAAATTTCTTTTATTACATGTAGCTGACCCCCATTAGTCAAATGAATACTTTGGTCCAATTTGGTCAAAATTTTGATACTTTTGAAATCCTCATATCCCATAAAATTAGCTGATCAGCTGAAAATTCTCATCCCTGTACATGTATCATGCAAGCTGGCCAAACTTTTCAGCAGGAGTGATTTCCCCTTTAATATACACATTCCAAATGTACAGAACCAGTTTCAGTAAGCACTGCACACATGAACATGAAACTGGATATTCCTGCTTTGACACAGCAGAATTTATTACAGCAGAGATTGAAGACCACATGGAAATATTCTTACCTTACTCGTCTAGCACATTACGCAAACATTATGTAAGGTAAATAAAATGGAGCGCATAAGTTTGGAATTGCGACATTTTAATTTCACCACTTAAACTTAAGACCATGAACACTTTTAACACCTCACTTTCTGATTGCAATAGGCACTCTTCATAGGTGATACAAGTCTTATGTATTATACAGCTATATAGTCAACATAGTTATGTTGATTTATAGATTAAGACGAAAAAACATGATCAAAAGCATCTACTACAGAGCAGGGGCCGATTTCATGAAGCTAACTTAGCTAAGTAAGCCTTTAACTACTATGGCAACATATGTTGTACAGATATAAAGTGCACAGGCCCTTGCATATTAAGCAAATAAACAATAATCCACCCTGATAAATGCCGAAAATGGAAAACCTTTAGGTTGTATGATGGATAGTTGTTATTATGGCAAGTAACCCATATAACCCAACAACATAATTATTCATGTGATCCCATGAACCAAAATGAATAATCAAAACTACTACACAATTGTTTTTGCATGAAACTGCATCAAATTTATTAGTTCAGCATGTGACCGTTCAGCATGTGATCGCATATGAAATTCCAAGCTTAGAGGCAGTAGCATTCAGTGCAAAAAAAACACTCACATTTACCTGAACATTGCCCCACTCATCAGGTTGGGAGGATGGCTGGAAGTGTACTATCACATTGGGGTTGTGCATCACTATTGTCTCTCCATCAGGGAACTCCAGCCTCTTATGCCATACATTGTTCATGAGAGCGTTTTTATACTCCTCCTGGATAGATCATACCACAACAACAAAATCATTACACTGACCAAATAGAGTATCATTACAATACAGTATCATTACACTGACATATAACAACATGTTGATTTTATAAACTGGTATTCCATTGTAAAACTGAGTTTTTAAACTTTACAACTGAATTTAGTGGCAGAAATAAATTCAATGTCGACCAAAATAACTATGCTCAATCTGGGTGTCAAAAACTAAATCTTTACAAGGTCAAAAATTGAATTTGTTTTGGAAGGCAGCCCTTGAATCACAGCTGTCATTGTTTACATGTTGTGATGTTGCAAAACACTGGTTATGTATCCACCTCATTTTGAAGCATCTTTCATAATATACCTTTCTCTTGAGGCATCTTTCACAACATAACTTTCTGGCGATATTAACCTAACTCAATATTCTAGCTGAACATTATCAACAACATTTGTAGAAATGGACTCAACTGCTGTTGAGAGAAGTTTTAGTATGATCAATTTGTGAAATGTACAATCGAGAAGTCTCACAGGTAGCTTTGTTTAGCACACATAGCCAACACCATTTTTATTCTCATTGGCCCAATTTCCATTTCACTTTGGCCAAACTGACAATTTTCAGCATACACTTTGATTCATTTGGGTCAAGAAGAAACAAAAGTAAAGTAATTATTCTCCAGTGCATTTGACCAACTCATAAGCAATCAGGGATACAAGAGATTAAGTTAATGCTCGACAACTGAGTGAGCCGATTTTCGTTGGAGCAATTAATTTCCAAGGAAGTCATTCACTTACCTTCAAAGTTTAAACAATGCATATTTAAATAAATCGTGAAGTAACTGGGGAGATGTTCTTCATCAGTTCTTGTCAATACTTTCAGTGAAAGCCAATTCTAAGTGCAATGCATATATTTGTCAGCGTTTTCACTAATTTGACTGTAATTTTAAGCCCATTTAGCTCCTCAAAAAGAAAACAATTCTGTGGTTCGGTTCATAAACATGAACTTCTGTGAACCCCTGATGCCAGAGCCATACCACCTCTAAGCCAGCAAGTGACCACCTCAAAACATTTCCAAATTATGGATAAATAACTTGTGTATGCCAACGCAACTGCATGTAAGTTTCTCTGGTGTGTTGTTGTTCCAGGCATAGATCTACAACATACTCAAGAATATTTCACTGACACGTTGGCGGCCTGCATTATGGTGGGAGGAAAAGGAGCCTGGGGGAAACCCATGACCACTGGCAGGTTGCTGTCAGTCCTTACAACATACGGCTAGAGAGGGAGCCAGCATGAGCTTGACTTGAACTCATAGCGACAGCATTGGTAAGAGGCTTCTGGGCCATTGCGCAGTGATGCAGTGCTAACCACCTCTTCCACAGAGGCTCCAAGGCACAGATGTACAGTTTGCCTATTTTGGATTTGTCACCAGAAATTCACCTCAAGTCTTCCTGCAAACTCTTCTGAGTAGGGCACATATTTGCTGTCTCCCTCTCTCTTGTAGAACCAGGAACATCGCATCACAGCTGTTGGCAGTTCCTCCCAGTATATAGCCATCCTCTGACGCGTGGCTAAGTTTACATCATAACGACCTCCGTCAGTGGCCACAATATTGTCTTGTTCTAAAAAGAGATGCAACGTAAAGGTCAGCCAGAGCTTCTTTACTAAGAAATGAAAACTCCAGAAATCACTCCTCCAGAACATAATAATTTAAACAAAAACTGGAATTTATTATTTTTAAACAAAATATTACCATTTACAAATATCAAGTGACCAACCTTGAAAACAGCTAATTTAATAGGCAAAATATACTTTCTCCTGACATCCCAAGCTCTCACATCTTTTACACTGACCACGAATAACCTTCCAACCTTTCAAAAACGAGAAAATGTGATGGAATTTTAAGCACATACATGTACATTGTACAGTAATCTTAACTCCAAAGTTTTTGGCTCATACTGAACTACATTTAAACCAAAAAGTTAGTTCCACCTGCCCAGAGATGTACTAAATGGGAATTGCAGACAGAATCTAATATGACTATCAACCCACTACAACACTTATTTTTGTAAAACTTGACTGTTTCAACATGGGAAAAAAAAACAAAAAAACAGACAACTGGCAAAAACAGGACAACCTACATCACAGCACTTACCCAAAATGACCTAAAAATATGACCACAAATGAGCATTTTGGAGGCAAATAAATGTCACTTACCCAAAATGACCTAAAAATATGACCACAAATAAGCATTTTGGAGGCAAATAAATGTCACCAGACATGAGGAGGACATTATCTTACCTTCCAAAAATCTCTCAAAGCACCTCTGTAAATTCAATAAAACTCCCAGAATCTGGGAGAATGAGCAACTAAGTCATGGATGAAATTTTTGGTCATTTAGGGTAGTCCGGTTACTTTAAGTAAATATATTTACGTGACTGAAAGGCTTCTTCAAGTCGTATAGAGTCCATCAGAGTGAAGGGAAACCAGATTTCCTTATTCTCCACTTGTTTGCTGTAGCACCAGTGATGTTGGACTGGGTGGTACATGCCTGAGCCAGTGCCAGACTCTCGGCGTGGCGGGGGAAGCTCAGTGCCCAATGGGGGAGGAGCTGAAGCGCCAAATGAACCAGGGCCTATGGAAGTGGGTGGTACTACCGCAGTGGGTGGCCCCATTGCTGACGGAGGCCCCATCTGAGGCTGGAAGTACTGGCCGGGGCCTGGGGGTGACTGAAAACTTTGCTGTGTACTGGCATACGTGCCAGGCGGAGGTTGAGCATATCTTAGTTTCTGGCCCTGTTGACGATACATATTTGTCCCAGAACCTGAAAGAAACAATATTCTGTAGATATCATAAAACACACGTCGCTTGAAGATTTTCCCTCCTTTTTTGCATTAAAATTCCACTCTTCAAGCCTTACTGCTCCGTGTATCTCTTCCTACAAATGATATACCACCATCTGTTTTTAAAATCAACACCATACATTAGTTAAGTTTAATGCATCCTGTAATCTCAGTGGTCATAAATGAACTATTTCCATCACTGACAAGAGATGCTAAAACTAAACTGAACTAAAATGAGTGTACTGTCCAGAGCAACTTGGAACACATTTCAATCCATACAAATTTCCTTTTTTACAAAATATCATATATTTATATATTATTTCATCACCATTAACTGAACAGCTTCCTTTAACACTGAATTCATATTCCTTCACACATACTTGTGATAGGAATACGTCAGAATGTGAACAAGCCCAAATTAATATAAACCTTTCTAGTAAAAAACATATGCATACCTGTAGTTGGAGGACCAGGTACACTAGGAGGACCCCCTGGGTAATGAAAACAAACATGTTTGAAGATATTCATGGCAATGTTTGTTGCTAGTAGATGTACACATTTTTGTGCTGATGCTGATATATCTGGATGTTTCTACTATCCATAATTACAGTACAAAATATTAAGGGTACAAATATTTTACATACAGTGTCTGTCTTACATATACCTCAAAAAAAAAAACATTAAATCTAACCTGACAAAAATGTGATAAGCAGGATACCTTCTTCCTAATCCTTTTCTTGAATACAGGTTGAAAATTTTGAAGTGTGAATATAATGTCAGGCTTATTTGGTTCAGATTTCTCTGCTCCTGACCTTGATACTATTCTGCTTCAGTTCACATTTCTACAACTTTCTCCAAACTACCTTTTTGCTTGTAAGACATGCCATGTTCTGCTGATTTTTTCATTCACAACAGGGACACAACAAAGAAAACGCTAATTCAAGCAATAGTCAAACAACAAAGAAAACGCTAATTCAAGCAATAGTCAAACTTTACCTGTCCCTGTGACAGGTATCTGTGCTGATCCAGTGGCTGGCTGTTCAGTAAAGGAGTGAGTAGATACTGATGCTGGGTGTTTGAAGGGGTCTGCTGATTGCCCCACCTGAGCAAATGGGTCATTACCAGCTGACTGCTGGAAATAATTATATGTTGAGGGTTGGCCTGTTGACTGTTGCATAGGAGGGGACTGTCCCAGGAAACTATCCACTTCTCCTTCATCTTCTGTGGAAAAATGAAAATTCATGAAACATATATTATTACTAAATTCATTAAAAAAGGCAAAAAGAAATGTTTGCACACCCCACCCACCCCTTGCCCACCTCACAAGCCTTTAAAATTCAAGTGATACAAATCAGAAAAGCTGAGTATCTGATAAACCCTACCCTGCCACCTGCTAGCAATCAAGCAGCTTGAAAATATTTATATGCATACACAACTTGTTTTACATCTCAGAAAGAATGTAAACATTCTTTCAGTTTGATGTTTCTAAATGTAAATGCCGCATAAGTCAAGAAGTAAGGTAACTCTTGTCCAAGCAATGCAGACAGATACTGGCACAGAATTCAACATATACCTTATTATTATGCATTTGAAGCATTCAGCAGCATAAGCTGTCTTTGAAATTACAGTTATTCTTAGTTGTTTTTTTAATAACCATAGAGTAAAGTATTTCCAGTATTTCCATTAATCAGAAGAAAAATAGCTGAACTGAGGGCTTAGCGATTCTGGTGTGCTGGATGGCAACTCGAAGCTGTGACTAATGTGTCAACAGTTCGTTTCGATCATACGAAGCATTTGCCATCTGTAAACCACCAACGTTATTCCCCCAACTTTTGACTTATGTGCAAGCACCACCATGCGGAACTCTCGTAAGACCTATAACATCAGGTAGGATCAGGCTGTGCTGTATCAGTGTGCCCTTTAAATGCACAAGAGGGGCCGGCCTACATGAGCACTACACTACATGTTTACATGATTCCGTTTGGCTTTCATTATTCACTCAACATATCACAGGTAGTAAACAGCAGGTAGAATAGGTCAGCGAAATTTCTGAAATATTAACAGACTAACGCCTGTGGCGGGGAGAGGCATCTGTCAGACTACACACGTGTAGTATAAGCCTAATATTTTACACGTCATTTACGACTTGTTGCCGGCTTCAGTGAGGTCGCTGCTTTCTCTTTCAAGAGTTTACCTGGCTCAAATAGCGATGCCTCCGCTTGTACAACCGGCATCAAAACGTTTGGAGCTGATGCATTTAGAGTGAGCCCTCCACTTGCTGGCATCAGCAGCAACGGAGGAGGCGTCTGATCTTTCTTTCCCCTGTCTGACATTTTCACTTCTCCACGTCGAGTGTTGTGCCGGAAGTAGCGTCACGACGCGGCTCAAACATTTTATTGATGAAACAATGAACAAACTTTATAAACCGTTAATGTCAAAATAAAATCTATTGAGTTCTTTTATTAATTATTTCAAAGACATTTACAAATAACAACCGTCAATAGATAAATCTCGATGGCACGAGAGCACATTTCCCGCCAAATGTGAAGTCCACGCGAGTTAATTGTGTGTGGTGATAGTCGAAGAAGTGTGTGTTGTATTTCGGAGTCAGTCGAGAAAATGCCTGGATTAGAAGATTGGTTGAATAGCCCGTTGGATATTATCCAAAATTTATATGGTAATGGCATATATGGAAACCACAGTGTGTCTTTAAGCTTCGTGAATTTCTGGCTGTGATCTGGTTGTAATGTTTATGTCTTTTTTGCATGCACCACTTCGGCTACGTAGCAGACCATTGGCTATATTAGGCCTATATGGATGTTGAAAAATCCTGCGGCCAGCATCCACACCAATTTAACGTAGAGTTAAATGTCTACAGATGGAATAAGGAGTTGAAAGTAATGTTTTCTTGTCTGTGAGGTTGTTTGACGTACAGGACAAGAAAAATGTTTAATTCAATTTCTTTATCAGTTTATTAATCCATCTTTCAGGTGTCATAGACAGATTATTGTTGGGTGGTTTGTAAATTGATAATTTCAAAACATATAGCAGAATGACCTACCAGGGCTGTGAGCTGAAATCATACAACAGATGTCAGAAAAGGAAACGTCATTTTGAAAGATGTACGTGGTTAGGGGTGCACCACTAGTCCATCTAGATTGATTCAGTGAGTTGTCTTAATATTCTGACATTCATCGTAACACTGAGTCTGTCAACGCCTCTCAAAAAATATCAAACTCCCGTCTCCTAAGTTATCGCAGTCTAACTCACCTCCTCTGCTCATTTATGTGTAATTTTATATGGTAGAATGTCTAATTCTATCCCCACAATTTACCATCTGCGCCTATGGAAATAAATAACTGGCTGCATGCTGATCACATTGAGTGCTAGAACTGTAGCGGAATCGAGTGTCTTTTTGAAGTCTCATGTGACCTACTTCTGGATTTATAATGCATATGAGTTTTGGCATTGAAATCATCAAGAAAACTATTGTATTTCAGTTGCCGTCAGCAAGGACAAATTCAACCTTCTTAATTCAGTTAAAAAGGTGTAAAACAATATCTTCTATTTTTAGTGCGGGTAAGTTTGGGTGCCGTGAGCACGAACCTCATTGAGATCGGCTCCAGCGAGTTGGAGTGTGCAGATGTGCAGCGAATTGTTTGAGAGTCGGCGATGGACTCCGTGTTACAATGAATGTCAGAATTTTAAATAGCACGCAGAGTTCATGGAGATGGACTAGGTGTGCCACATAATGAATGCACCCTGTGCCAAAATGTAAATCACATTTTCCTGATTCGAAAGTACATGTGGTAATATCAGTCATATGGAAACATGCATTAAAAATATTGTATTTGGCATTGTCATTGTTTAAAATTGTCATATTATATAGGACTACATTGATCCAGATAAATATATTTTTTCTGGCAGTACAGTACTTGTCCAGATTGGCAGAGGATTGCAGGCCTATGTCTTAAGAGTACTGGCCAAGGCTAATCGGAGAAAACAGTTTATCTTAAACTATAAGCCATGCAGAAATGAAACATGCTGTAGGTGTAAGGAAGCATTTTTATTTGAGAAAGAACTATTCTTCTCAAGCTAACATGGATTTTAGTTTGGAATAAACAGTTTTTCCACTTGTCCTCCATGATAGCTTTTCAGGTAAGAGTATAGTACATTTTGCACAGTTTAACCCAAACAGAGCTATCCCCCATACTCAATTTGCAAATGATTAGGCCTATCAACATGAAATGTGTATCTTAATTTTTAATACTTATTTGGTAGGCCTATTTTTAATGTAAATGTGTGTTAGGCATTTCAGAAGTGTAAATTATGCTTATAAGCTCTTGGACTTCTTCAAGGAAGGCAGATTGGAGTGATCTGATGGTTTAAGATCAGGCCTGCAAGTTTCAGCAACGGAAAGTGGCATGAAGGGCCAAGTTAACATCTTGGGATGTAAATGTATATGTCTGGATTGAAGTGAAAGTTTCACCAATATGAACACAGAAAATTATTCATCACACTTCAGAATATCAACAGTTCAGTGGTCTAGCCAGTCTTGTTTGAGTCGATGCCTGTTTTCGTTAAACACCCACTCTCAGACATTCCTTAGCTGATATATTCTGAGAATTGCAATCAGTTCAGTTCTTGACTTGAGACTTCTTGAGTATAAATATTGTACCTCTGTTTTTCAGAGAAACATGGCAACCAGTATTCTCAATATGTCAGTGATTATTTTACTGAGAGACTGAAATCAGGCAAAGCTGTATCTTGGGTATGTATGTGGGCCGAAGTTCAAATGAAGCAACTTGACTGAATTTGATATTTTGTCTCAGTCCAGTTCAATAATCAAATTAGTGGTATGTTGCAAGGCAAGAAATGTAAGTTGTGGCTGGGCACAAGAATCAAACATATACATAAAGGTGGTTTTTCATTTTGGTTCTTGTAAATTTAAAGCATTTTTCAGTGTCTTGGTATGCCATATCTGTATCGATAATCAAAGTCTGACTTTCACTAAGATGTTAACAAGCATTTTTTTTTTTCATCTCTATCACAAGTGTATTTTGTTATAGCCTTCATCTTTTTGTCATCCTATTGAATATTTCCTTCTGCTAACTGCAGTTAATTTAGATAGGTGTGCCAGAAAATTTCCTGAAGAGGCCCTGAATTGCTCGTAACTGACAGTGCTGGCTCAGTGAATGAATGGATAAATAACTTCAATTGAAACATTTTAAAAAGAGAGCAATTTATTAACTTTTAAAATTTGTTTTCCTGGTTAAAATTTGAAATTATTTAATTAAAAGGATGTTTGAATTAGACGTACTGTTTTGTAGTGAGTTGCGTTGCTAGGTAACTTTTTTTTTTATACAGTTGTTCTTGACATTATTGTGTTGACATGTTCCAGGTACCTAGCCTGAATGACAGCCCTCTCCATGAGCTAAGAGCTAACAGTGTTGTCCGGTTCAGATGCATGGTACAAGACATGTTTGACCCAGAGTTTTACCTGGGTGTGTATGAAGTGGCAGACCTAGAGTCTGGGAAAACCAGTCTAAAGTGTGGTAAATATGGAGACATTGCTCAGTGTGGGGTAAGCCTGCCATCTGCTGTTACCACTGAATGATGTTAGCTCAGTACAAAAACAAACAATATATATCATAAGTAAATAGGGGAGATATTGAACTCTTTTTATCGCTAGAGGTAGTCCTGCTGTGTCGTGTGTCCTGTAAAAAATGCTAGGCGACTGTTTTGGAATACATTTAATATAAAATGCGTATCTGAAAAAAAGTCTCTCAAAAAATTATTTCTAATAGAGTAGACGAATGATGGAGAAAACTGAGGAGGTTAACGTTTGTGAACTGTAAGTTGCTAAAGTAATGATTTGTCATTTGTGGCTCTGGAGCATTGTGAAGACAAGTAAATTAATGTCAGCAAAGGTCACCCAACACCTTTCAGTGAGTACAGTAGGACTGTGTCCTGTTTTGACATTTGAATGTTGTCCAGAAAGTGAAGTTTACCATCTCCAAGAAAAGTCTTTTACACAAGGAATTATAAGCTGTGTTTCCTTCGGTCAACAGTTTGTTTTGTTCTTTTGCATGTCACTTCAGCCTAAGCAGGTATTGCGGTTGGCGAGCCCTCAGACAGTGACCCTGGACAGACAGACTTTGTACTGTATACCCATCCCTGGGGAGTCAGAATGGGTTAAAACTATATCCTTTCCTTGTTCCTTCTCCCAATCCATAACTGAAATAGGTTTTGTGTTGAAAAATGCTTATAAAGGAATTCATTAAGGGTCCACGCTAGTATCCTAGAGGGACACCTCTTGAAATTGTTTGGATTATTATTATTCTTGGTCAAGTCGGAAAATTGCAATATCTTCAAAACTGGTAAAGGTAGAAAAACCAAACTTTGGAGTCTTAATAAGGAACATCATGTTGTTTTTACCAGTCACATGATTTAGCGACCATTTTAAATTTTATTGATACGCTAAAAAAATCTTCTCCAAAATGGCTAAACATATCAAGATGAACTTTTCGTCTACAGTTTTTGGTGGAATGCCCTACCTACATTGTAAAAAATTTGAGTTTGATATGCAAATAAGGCCAAAACTGACCAATGAACTTGTCTCAAAAAATAGGTCCATTTTTAAAACTGCTTAAAATCATTTAACAAACACACTCTCTGGTGCTCCTTGACATACAGATCTGCAAGAATTATTTTTGTACTTTGTATTGTTTTCATGTTATGACCAAAATACCAACAAAAATTTGATAAAAGCGTCTTATGTAAATAACACAGTAGCTTTATGCTACACTGCATGAAACCATTGACTGCAGTTTACTGTGGGAAGGGTCAACAGCTTCTCAACATGTATTCTTTTTGTCTTTTGTCCTCCTCTATCAACAGAAGATCAAAGCCTCCTAGTCTCTATGCTAGTCCACAGTACGTGGCGAATTTATTTTTTTCTTCTTTTTTTTTGGAAAACTAACGCACACTAGATCTCTGGTTCAAGTCCACTTTATTCCTTATCAGTATTACATTTTTGTTACATACAGTATTTAGCAGTTTGACCTTCAGATCTTTTTATGGTAAAATTGCAATATCCCTATCCTGGTTCACTGTGCCTCGCTGGCATGCTAGTCATTGAGGCCCCCTTATAAACAGTTAAGACTGTCGTGTATTTCATGTTTCTCAAGTTTGTGTTGATTTTTTAATCTGGAAATAGTTGTCTATGTTGTCTCCTTAACTCTGTCCAATCATACTCAGAATCTGGTCAGACCAAAGTCTCTGCATCCCCCTCACACTCAACCAATCACTGTAAGCGGAGCAGAGAAGTGGAGAAAGGGAACACCTGTGGCAATGGAGCAGCAAATATGGAAACGTCTTCACCTTTACCTGAAAACACTGCTGGAACAATGGACACGGAGCAGAACGACTCCAGTGATGCTAAGCGAACAAGGACGACCCAACAGGCAGGTATGTACTTTGTGGCTACTCTGTGAAGAAGAAGATTGTTGACATCTCGAGAGGCTATATAATATTTGAATTTATTGTCTTCATTTTACACTTTTCAAGGCAGACTGTGGCACCTTAGTTAAAAATTTCTGTCTGAAAATATAGGTTCAGTCAGTGGGAAATTCTTAACTTTTTATGCTGGCTAATGAAAATAGTGGACTTAAAACTACTGGAAATTACTTAATAAAACAGCTCATGTGAAAATCCTCCCAAGAGCTCCTTTCTCTTGGAGGGTCAGAATCAGGTTATGCCCAACAAACATATTTTTAATAGTGGCCTTATGAGTGGAATAAAGGTTTGTAGTGGTGGTCTTAGTTTTAATTAAATGCAGATGTGCATGTGTTAATTCTGTTGTTGGCCTTGGGTTTCCCTGAACCAGGTTTCCTCCTGTCGAACCAGATTTCCTCCCGCCGAACCAGATTTCCTCCCTTCCTGGCCGCCGCCATATAAGTGAAATATTCTTACGTAGAGCGTAAAACACCAATCAATAATTCTGTTATAGGGTCATCAGTTGCAGGTGGCATAGATCTGAACTTCCCACTAAAAGGAGAAACTGGCCCAGCATGTCTTGTTAAGGTGAGTTTTAATTGAGGGTTTCTGATATCACCTACATGTATAGCAATATGGGAAAAATAAATACAACTGGTATGTGTTAAAATGCCTGTGAACTATTTTTGGTTGCTCTTTGTTGAATTTGCACCTATTTTTATAAATACATGCCACCTCAAACTAGACAAGTTTGAGATGAATCTCAAAACAATGTCCCATTGGGTCTGCTGTCTTTTTTTTTTCTTGTGAAAATATGATATTCCACATAAATGTTGTTTCAGGTTTATGACAATGAGGAGACCTTTAAGGTGAATGACTGTGTAGAGTTTTTTGGAATTTTGTCTGTGGAACCCGCCTTAGCATACTTTGACAACAGGTAACACTTCTTGATAGCAGGCTATTTACTGACCTGGTGACAGAAAAGTTGTATATAGAAATGATTTGTGTCTTAACAGTTACATGAGCTAGTGTCGTGAAAATTCAGTATGTTGGCAGACATTTTTAGGATAACTTTTGAGTTTGAACTCATATTATTACTGAATTGTTTCGGAGATCAAAGATACTGCAAGATATAATTTTTACGGCATTGCATCTGTGTAGTTCTGTAGATTCCCAGAATACGGATGTGGATTAATTATTGTATCGTTTCTACCCCTGTTTTACACTGTGTAGTGTTTCCGTGCTTTGTGGCCGTAGTTTTGATGTTAACTTCATGCTGCTTCATGATATTTACCTTATTTTGTCAGCATGGATCGGTCTTTAGATTATAACGACATGACAAGGTTCAAAATGTCTTGTTGTGATGTACATGCAGCGGAAGTATTCGTAATTTGGCTTGAAAGCTTGGGTATTGATTCTTTTACCCATTCATAATTTACTCTTTGGTGAATAAAATGAATGAAAGAAAACAAAATATGAATGAATTCTTTAACAGGTTAATTTGTCCGTCTGTTTCAGCGATGAGACTGAAATGGTAGCTGTAGCTGAGATGTCAACAGAAGAGAGAGCAGCTCATGCTCCTCCCCCCTCACTTGTACCCAGGCTTCATGTTATACTCACCAAAAGGCTGCAACACAACAACCCATTGATAGAAGACCATGCAGAAGATAAGCAAAAATGTGAGTTGTGAGTCGGGCTATGCATAGTGATGTTGTATCCGAAAAGATAATCTGTTCGTGAATTTTTCCATTGAAAAGAAGTAGCAAGTAAAGTGTGATATATTCATCAGAGATTACTGGGAAGTTGACCTTCGTGTAAGAAACTCTGGTGAAATAGTATCATAGAATTTCACAAAAGCACATATTATTTAAAAAATGTCAAATGTTAAGTAACTTTTTGAGTACTGTATAGATATTGTTGTAGACAAGTTTTTTTGTTGTTTGTTAGCTCATGTCATGCCCTGAGCATTTGCATTGGCGTCAAATAACAGGGAAGCAGTGTTAAACAAAATGTCATGGGTGGTGGTATTTTAAAAAGTACTGCATGTATTGAGCTCAAGTTCTGCACATATGTGCAGAACATTAACACAAGGGGGATATTCCGTTATTGAATTGCAGTGTGCATATCAACTTCATGACTTCAGTATTGAAGTTTTGCATTCGTGCGTCTCCTACAGGCGATCAAAGTTAAATAACGAGTTTTGATAAAAAGAGAATATTTTTTGTGTATTCTTGCAATAATGCGGAATACATGTATGAATTGCGAGCTTTCTCTGTTTTCAGTGAAGGATGATGTGATATCAAAAGCTGCAGCATTGAGATCTCAACTCCTGTCTGTCTTACAGCATGCCTTACTGGGAGACGCCTTAGCTGCAGAGTACATGCTGTGTCACCTCCTGGCATCAGTGTAAGACATCTGACATTATCTTCTCCACATAAAAGTTTAGGATTGAAATAGAAATCAGGACTTAAGAATGCTCTTAATTCATTTTCCTCATATTTTCAGCCAGATTAACGTCTCTATGCATAATGAACCTGTAAAATAATTCATGTTACACTGTATTGTTATGTTAAATAAATTTCATTAAAATAAACAAAACATTCACATTCTTTTATGTGATGAATTTTGGCGCAACTTGCAGTATTTTGGGCAGAGGTAATGCGAAACCTTGGAGATGTTAACCGGTTGCACAAGATACTGTTCATGTGTAATTATGTTGTACAATGATAACTGTAATTCTTCAAACTTTCTGCATATTTACAAGGGGTTTATTCAAGCAGTATAGTTCTGTCATTAAAATCAAATTAAAAACGTGCATAAATTGTACTCTAAGTTGTTCTTTCATGTGTGAAAAGTTTGAGAAATCAGAGTAATAAAGAAGACCAATTTGTTACTTTTGTAGGTATGCCAGAGCAGATGTGATGCCTCTTGGTAAATTTAGCATCAATTTATCAGGAGTTCCTAAGGAACAGAGAGCTTACCCAAAGCTGTTTTATCACCTACTGTCTAATCTAGTCACTAAGGTCAGTGGTGAGGATTTCGATGTGATTTAAAGTGTAGAAGGGAAGGGTTCAAAGCAAAAGCTGTATGGGCACCGGAGTAAGACACATGAGAAGTAGTCTCCATTTCCCTAAGAAGACCCTAGTCAATAGAAGAACACCTAGATGCTGCGTTATATTCTGTAAGCAAATCATTGGAAAACAGCAGGTTGTGGATAGTTGGTTGATATTTGTCTGTTGATCCTTATTGGGATACAAGGGGTGTTGATTCACGCTCTAAATTGGTTGTTATAGGTTTAGCCAGGGGGCGTTTCAGTGTCTGTAAGACACCCTTTTCTGACCAAATAAACGTGGGAAGATAGGAGAAAACTTGAAACTGAGTCACAGATGTCAAATTGTGGTTAGATCAAGGGGTCAAAATATTCAGACATTCATTCTCAAAATAAACATGACCTCAAATTGAGCTCAGGGCCTCCGTGACTCAGTCGGTTAGCGTGCTAGCGCAGCGCAATGGAGTCTCTCACCAATGCAGTCGCTGTGAGTTCAAGACCAGCTCATGCTGGCTTCCTCTCCGGCCGTACGAGGGAAGGTCTGCCAGCAACCTGCGGATGGTCGTGGGATTCCCCGGGGCTGTGCCCGGTTTCCTCCCACCATAATGCTGGCCGCTGTCGTATAAGTGAAATACTCTTGAGTACGGTGTAAAACACCAATCAAATAAATAAATCAAATCAAATTGAGCTCAGGTGATCACAAAGATGATCTTGTACCATGTAAATGTTTATAATTTCATACACATAAATGATTGTTTCTTACATCATCTTTACTTCTGTATTGCTTTACAATGAACATTTCAGTCTTTTATATCATATTGGATCACCTCAGTTTTTGTTTAAGTCCTGCCCATACATAGCCCAGACCTGCCTACTTGTACAATTTTGACATATTTTGTATGCCAAACATGTAGAAAATACCTATCCACTATTTTAGCATTCACATTACAGCGAGGATTTAGTAGGAAACCCCCAAGTTGAGAGTTAATATAGCTTAAGTGTCGCACGCAAAGGGTTTCCAAATGGTGACCTGTTTATTCTGTCTTTCTGTGTCAACCATTGTCAGCATGCTTTTGCATGGCAAAGTGGCTGGCCATGAAATGCCTGGTGGTGGTGTGAACGAAGAAAGCGGATGTGGAATCCCAAGACCACTTACAGTGAGAAATTCGTGAACAAGCACCCCTTTATTAAAATTACAGCATGACAACTTGAAAATCTGCATCATCTCATGATCCCTGCAGGTCTAGAACAGCTGTCGAACGCGATGAATTCAAGATTGCTCCTGTCACGAATATTTTAGGGCATCGGTATACATATATGTGACATTTGTTCAAGTCTGCAATAAGCAAACCGTCACAGTAAATATACAGAACTCATCAAAGATTATACACCAGCTAAACATGCTATACCCTTAATTAGCTCATTATCTTGGTGTAGAACATGCAAAATTTTCCTCTTAATTACCCAAACTAACACACCAAACATGTCCTTAGTTTCCCTCTGGGGTACCTTAGCCCCTTTTTCATACGCATCCGCCATTAGGCGGAGCGTATTGTTTTAGCTATTTTTGGTGGATACATACACAGATGACGATGTGTTATAACTCCAACAGTTTTCTACAGTTTTAATTTTTGGTAGATACACAGATAACGATGTGTCACAACTCACATTTGTCCATTTTTGCAGTTGTCATGGTAACTAGATAGCCATTTTCCTTATATATATCATATAAATAGATTTGATTTTCGTGTGTGGGTAACACACACCACCACCACGCAGTGCTGAATTTTAAGCATGGCGCGTTAAAGTGAACCAAGGCTGCATTGTTGAACCCAGGAAACCCAGAGTCCACTGTCAACCAGTCAGCTTTGATTCTGTATCCCTTTAAACACAAATGAAATGAATAAAATGAATGATGTATTGTAATACTCATCCATGGAAGTGAACACTTGTTCATGTTGTTTTTCAGTCTCATCAGTTACCTATGACCCTGTCCGTCATGAACCAGGCCAAGTTCTCCCCGGAGAAGGATTACTCTGCTAACCGTGTGAAGAGTGGCATGCTACAGCTGAGTGCCGACACACACCTGATGGTGGATGAAACTTGTCTGGAAGCAGGACATCTAGACAACACAGGTAAGTACAGGTATTCTGTGTCTTAAATGGCCAAATCTTTACAGGCAAATAACTAATTACGACAGGCGATCCTAGTGCTTTTGTCACCTCAAATACCATCATGCGGTCGCTGGGAGTTCAAGTCCAGCTCATGTTGGCTTCCTCTCCGGCCGGGTATAATCAATGCTTTGTTCTACAGTATCCAAATCTCCACTTATATATCATAGTGTAGGGCAGCGGGTTTGACCTGTCAAACCTCCTGACCTAATACCTGGGCCAAATCATCGAGACCTGGATTCTCTGCAGGCCAATTAGCTAGGCCTGGTATATACTTGATTGTCTAAGCAAAACAAGCTCTGATGCTGTATAGTAACGTGTTTACGAACCTTGAATAAAGAAAGATTTCCGCGAGAACAGTGTTAAACCCTTGATCAAATAAGATATATATATATATATATATATATATATATATATATACATATACATATAAATTTTTGGTGAATAAAGCTCAAACCAGAGAAATAAAAGAACCTGCATGTATATATAGCTGTTGCAAGATACGTTGAAATAAAAAAAGCTCTGAAGATCCTTCACGATACTATGAAACTAGTGAGCTAAATCAACAAGTTGAGTTTGTCATGTCTCTTCTATAGTATATATATATATATATATATATTCAGGATTATTCGACACAGGAGAAATTGACTTCATCACCATAGGTTTTGTTAAAAAAAAAAAAGACATTCATAGGCTGGAATTAAATGCTTTATTTACACTTATTCATCTGTAAATTGATTCTATTTCCAGGTGTACAGAACGTCACAGCCCTTGGTAACCTGATTGTGTGGCAGAAAGTAGAGTATGATTTCTGTTATCACAAACAGGACTTCCCCGCCAGTGTACCTGTGCTTACCTTGTCTGAGGGGAAATCGTTACTACCTGTGAGTTATGCTTGCATCCTAATTTAAAGAACTAGACTTTTTTAAAAAATGTATTTGCCAGATTGTTGATGTTACATGCACTTCGTTGATATTGTGTCTTCATACAACTGTTTCCTGAGTATTAAATACAGTATACCAATGTGAACAACTGACTTCAAATGACAGCCGACCGGCCCGGATAGCACAGTTGGTAGAGCGTCCGCTTCGGGACCGGTAGATCCAGGATCAATCCTTGGTCGAGTCACACCTAAGACTTTAAAAGAGGAAGTTGTAACTTCCTCGCTTGGCGTTCAGCATGAAGGGGATAGTGCAACGACTGGTTGACCCGTATCAGTATAATGGCTCGGGCGGGGCGGCTTACTTGCCTTCGGTAAGTCGTCTCAGTGATGCAGCACTAAATAAAAGAGCGGTGGAAATCCGTCCTGCAACAAGGAGGCACATTACACGTGCATGCACCCTAATGATTCCTTCGTCGTCATATGACTGAAAAATTGTTGAGTACGACGTTAAACCCCAAGCACTCACTCACTCATTCAAATGACAGCCGTCATTCATTTGGCATTCATCACAGTTGATTTCTCACATTTACTGTTACCTCAGCAGCCTGTTACAGAAAATACAGAATTGAAAATGAAGGACTCTAAACATGTTTCAAGAGATCTCACAGCCTTTCTGTTCATACAGTGTGCATTTGATTCGCAGAGTGACTGTCATATTCCCTTGTGCCCTATGACTTTACCAGAGGATATGAGGACATACTACACAGAGCTGGACAGTGTTCTGACACCAGAGAACCTGCACAAGCTACGAGTGTACATCACTGTTATGAAATATACAGATTATAACATGGGCGAGGATATACAAAAGGTATTACCCAGAGATATTAACTGTTATATTGGCTGACATGTTATGTGTCACCTAAGTGCATGCCAGTTCATTGCATATATATGTTGAAAACACAACTTCATTGCCGTCATATTTTTTGAAATTTAACTAATTTAACTAATAATTTAGATAATTGTATTTTATATTGTACAGAAAATCCAGGATGACTTTGTAGACATCAGAAAAGATGACCCTAAGAGTATGACAGTTGATGATTTTCACGCGTTGCTGAACTTGGTCAGGTAAGGAACTGCATCATGTCTTTGCTCAACTGTGCTGGAAAGTGCAAACTGTACTTCTGCTAGAACTATGAGGTCCATTGTTACCAATTTGTTTTCAAGCTTGTAGGCTTTGCACTTAAGACCTGTTTTTTTGGTCCATTGGTTTGTTGGTATTTTGGCATTGCATTAGTTAATGACTGTGTGATATCTCCAGAATTACTGAATCATTAACAGATTTGTTGCACTTTCGAAGTGTCGTATTGTATCCTTATATTCTTGGAAACATGCAGACTGGAAAGGGAATGAATTGCTCAGGTCATCTGATCTGTTTCTAATTTAATCAGGCTCACCAGTTCATTATTGCATAACATTGCTTTGTATTATTTCTCTGCTAGTTTTTATTTTATTATCAGATATGGTGGATGGAAAGTTGGACAGAGTTACCTATTTTGTCATGTATTTTTCAGGTTGTTGTCTCTGAGTTTTGGATTAAGTAGTGCTAACATGGAGATGTGGAACAAAGCAAAGGCCATGGAAGTGATAAGAAAACAGCGGGTGGCACAATTACCCACAACAGCGGGTGCACAGCAACGATCATCATAGAAGAGAGAACCTGGGACAGTTGTATGGTGATTTCAGACTACATGTACATCGTAGAGAGGTCATCCAGAAGAAAGTCTGAGACATTTTTAGAAAAATACATGTGTATCAGTTCCTAGCAAAATTCACTGTTCCATCATGCAGAGCTCTATTGCATGGTAGGAGTTTTCATTGTGAAATCTAAAATGATTGGCCTGTAACAGACACTTACTTAATGGAAATATATTCATTATAGGGCATGTCAAGTTTTGGACTGTCTTCGGTTGATATGCTGAGAGATTTGTGACGATGATGGAAAGAGAAGATTGAAGGAAACCTTTAACCTTCTACTACCTGTCATAACAGAACCAATGTCATCCTAATTTGTGGAGAGAAAATTTGAAAAACTTCATGTACTACTGAATTTATGGACAATCATAATGGAAGCAGTGGCATAATTTTACCAACTGTGTTTTTTTGTTAAGTGATCTGTTTTGTCTCTATGCCTGAGCATGTCACAACAGTGACCCAGTGGATCCAGTTTCATGGTGATCATGTATGCTAGGACTGAAATAGCATCCATTTAGAAGTCACATCATTTAATTTTTATGGAATGTAAATGTTAACTATGTCTTCTAAAATAATAATTGTTTTGCATGTTTTGGTAGTAAATTTCTGTCGAAATTACGTAAACTGAAAACTGATGATAATTTGTTACGTGTTATGGGACATTTTACCCATGTTATATGGAGTAAAAGGCTATTAAGCCTAGGTCATGTATATAATTTGTGAAATAAACATACAGGATTATAGCATGTTTTGCCACACTCATACAGGATGTTTTGTTTGTCTTTCCTCATCTTTAAATGCATCAAACCTCGTGACGCAAATGGGATGTGCTTGGTCTTCGTAATTTTACACCTGAGTGATAGATCCAGGCTTATACTTATCATGAACTGAAGTAAAAAACTGCAAATGCATTGTAAGACAAAACTTGGCACCGAAAAGAACTCAAAATAGTGATTGGTGCATTTTTCTGTATTCAAAAATCATTGCACAAGTTTCAAACCTCGTATAACAAAATATTTTAATTAAAGCTGTGATTGAATTTCGGACATAAGTCTTTAGACGTTCGATGAATATGATCTCAACAAGAGATAAGTCATTAAAGGCTTGATTAACTTACCAAGTATGAAGGGCATAGTGAAAAGCATAAAGATGGTCTTCTATACAGTGCTTCCCAGTACACTCATTGACAGCTGATGCAGGATACATATTTTTAAGATCCATGACAGACGAGTGGACCTTTCAGTCCAGGGTATTTGTGCACAATGGTAGTAGGTGAGAGACGTACCGCAATTCTAATTTTAGGACGGGTATTTGTAGTGCTGATCGAAAAATGACATTTCTTACTCTTTTTGTTTGTTTTTTCAAGTAAAGGTATGTACATGTTTAGATGCTGTGACTGAGTGAGAAAAGAGAACTCTTTCTGTGGCAATGACGCGTGCTTTTGCTGGGAAGAGCAGAATAGGTGTCCCAAAAATTGGAGGAGTATTGTAGGAATGCACGGATTACATTATGATTAAAAAATATTGAAACCGTAGAGCTAAAAGTAGGCGCTGTGAAGTAACCGAAATAATGCTGAAAGCAAGCCGAAATCTGTCAAGCTGGAGTTACGAATTCAGGCGACAATTGAATACAGGATCAATACTGACTGAACACGGAAGAGGGCTGCGTCGTCTGCTGCTGAGAACTCTTCTGCGTAAGAAGTCGTATTTAGTGTGGTAAAGTGCGCGGAGGTTGGTTTGCACCACAGCGGCATGGAGTCGATCACGGATCTTGCTCAAAAGATTGCCCAAGAGAAACATCCACGAAAAGTGGACAAAGTTATCCAGTATGGAACAGCAGGATTTCGAACCAGGTAGTATTATCTGCGATGAGGTATAGTTCGTAAATGAATGCTTGTATGAAAGGCCAAGACTCGCCTGTCCACGTCGGCTTGTGCCAGTATTGGAAAAAGAAAGTTGTCTTATGCACCAGACGTCTGATGTGGCTTGTCGGGTATCCACACGCAATGTCCACCTTAATCGAATAATAAATTTAGCTTTAACAGTGTTCAGTAAAATGGAGCAAGAAAGAAATCTGAAAAATAATGATTTTGGGCTATTTTCATTTAAATATATTTAAGCTATATGAACTCCTCTGTGTTATACTGGGTTGGCGTAACATAGCGACAAGTCTGAAAGACTGCATCTCTTTTATTTATACTGGCCCAGCGTCATTGGAGTCTCGACGCACACAATGTTAATTTTGTACAATGAAGGTCCAGACTGATTATCTTTGTTATAGAACAAGTCTCGCACAAATGAAAGACACCAACCTAAAGGTCTGCTTTCTGCACCCACTGCACCGCCACCATTTAATAGATTTATTATAGCTACGAAGGCTTCCACTGCCCCACTTTGAAGCAGGACATGCGCCTAGCTGCTCAACATCGCTTAGGAGTCTTTCGGGGCTAAGCCATAGGAGACCAAATTCACCTTACACTCTTTGCTAAAGCAGCAGTCATTTCGTCTTCACCACAGTTAAGGGTCTGGGTGGTGCATGCGTATGTGAATATGGGGCTGGTGTGCCTTTATTGAGAGAATATACCATGCTGCCACTGAGACTATGATACCCCACCAGCCCAGTATAAAGAGAAGAGTTGAAATAGCCATGTGGGGTTAACCTCTTAGAATTGCCAATGAACCAGTCAGCTGCATACATTTCTACAATGAAACAAGGTACTTTGGGTTCAGAATATATACCCCGTCATAACTACTGTGTGTTATGGAATATGCAAGACTTGATATGTAAATTTTCAGAAAATTCACAGCATTCCAACAGCCCCATTTGTGTTTATTATTTGTGACATTGTTTATGAGATGTTACCGCTTTTCTCTTTTTACTGTTTAATCACTGACTATACCTATAGTAACACTGCTTTACCTGTCTAATATATCCCACAAGTCCTTAATTGTGGCCTTGGAAGGTTATGGTATAATTGTATAAGTCATCTGGCCACACATCTATGGCTAGGTGTAAATCCACACTGCACTGAGAAAAGATTATGAAAACCTCCATTGGTAGAGGTAATGAACTTTAATTGAATATATTTTTCGAAATGACATGGTTTGTCTGGTTAATTTAACATAGAGAGTGATGCCCGTTTGATTAAATGAGAACATGTAAATACGAAAATAATTGAATTACAAAATGTCCCAAAAGAAACATTTTTTCTTATACTGGTACACCTGTGTATAAAGTGAAATTGTAGTTTTTTTGTACTTAGTCCAGTTTAAGCAGTCAGAAGATACCTTTTCACATGTGAAAGAGGAACTGTCAGTGTGATTCATGCACCTTTTTAATGTGATTTTGGAAATAAAACTACATAAATTGAGTTGCCAGCCTCAGGGCTTCGTCAAAAGTATAATTTTATTAGTCTGAGTGGAATAATGCCTGCAGAATATGCTTGAATAAACACCTTGCAAACATGCTAAAAGGTTGAAGAATTACAGTATTGTATAAATATGTGTTAAATATATATACTTCTGTTACTCTTACATGTATGATCAACCTGTATCTGGCCTGTGTTCACATGTCTGACGTCTGTGTTATACCTGCCCACCTATCGGAGGATGTACATGTACATGCTGATGTCAGATAAGGACCTCCATGCATCAATATTGAGCAGGAAGTGTAAATAACAAACCAGAGTCTAATATTTACTTAAGCTTATCGTGAGTTTTGACTGGCAGGTTGATTCTTGAGTAAGTTTTGATCTAGGGGTCGTGATACAGTTAGAGACGGGAGGGGGATGATAGGTTAGTTTTTTGACTGAAGCTGTTCAGAGAATGAATGAATGAATACGAGAATAGTTATATACTTCACCAGTATTGCAGGGGCAAAAAGCTCTTTAGAGAGTGTGTAATAATTTCTGAAACTCTTCAACCTTTTTGCATGTTTGCATGGTGTTCATTCCTGCATATTCTGAGAACATTATTGGGTGTAGATTGATAAAATTATACTTTTTGTGAAATCCTGAAATTTGTTAACCTGTACAATGTAGTTTTGTCTCTGAAAACAAATTAAAAAGGTGTGTAAATCTCACTGAAATTAACGCTTTGTTTTATAGGCAAAAAGATTGAGGAATTTGGATAATAGTGACGCTAGGCTGTGTAACTGTGATGTTTAGGTCAAACCTATGGACACAGTCATGTACAGAATGCTTTGTGCCTGGCGTCAATCTTTCACTCTGTTTACAACTGTTTGTTTTGCTTCATTGCAGAGCTGAGAATCTTGACCATGTTATGTACAGAATGGGATTGCTGGCAGTCCTGCGGTCAAAAGAAAGGAAAGGTGAGGTGATACATGTAACTGGTCTCTTGGCATGTAAAGCTTTGGCCATTGAAAGACGTGTCACGCTGTGGTCACTAAACACGCCAGCTTGACACAGTAAAGGGATACAGAATCCATGCTGACTGGCTGACTGATTTCATGGGTCAAATTCTGCTGCCTTGGTCATGCTTTAATAAATCTGCCATACCAGTACCTAAATGTCAGCTTAGGCATGACAGAAAATTTTACACATATAGGCACAGCTTAGGCATGACAGGAAGTCTTACATGTCGGCATCAAACTATGGAACTGCCTCCCAATACACGTAAAAGAAACCCCTTCCATATCAAGCTTTCAGTCATGCTGCTTAAAATTAGTTATCTTCAGACAACAACTGAAATGTACATGTATGCATGTATGCTTTCACTGTATCAACCATCTAGATAATATCCCATCTCTCTTAACTTTACTTGTTCGGAATCTAAATTTGATATGTCAAAACCTAAAGAGATATGTTCTTGTTTTTCTATTTTTTTATGTTTTTTATTTTTTTATGTTTTATACTTAGATGTGTTATGATAGAAAACCTTTTCGTAAGGCTCAGTCCCTGTAACACTCTTGCACACATGTGCATTATTCAGACCAAACAGTGGGCCGTCTCCCACTACCCTAATTCTCTTGCTGGTTGGGACAGTTGTGGGGACAGCACTATTGGTTGTGTTGTTGGTTTTTGTATGTATGAATGTATGAACCGTCGCTTTTCAACCTACACGATGCTTTATATTGTTTTATGTATATTGATGTATATTTTGCTGGGACTCTGAAGTACATGCTTCCTATATATTGTTTTGTCTGTGAAGGCCTTGGTGAAGAACAGTTTCATTATAGCTTGACCGAGCTACCTTTGATAAATAAAGATATTATTATTATACAGCCTGGAAATGCCTATCTCTCACACCAACCAATCAGAATGGATTCTGTAGCCCATTAAAGTACCAGTATTCTGATGTTGAACCCTGGATACACATTTACATATGTGTGATATATGTATATTTCGGTTGAGCGCATACTGACAACAAATACATAATGTAATTTATTATTGATGGTATTTTACCTGTATGGAACACAAAAGATTGTATGTCCAATTTGAAATGTGATTAAAAGTAAAAACATTATTAAAACACATGAATTAAGTTAAACTCAGTCTTGGTGTATTTGTTTTCTTCAGCCACCATTGGTGTGATGATCACAGCTTCTCACAACCCAGAGGAAGATAATGGAGTCAAACTGATAGACCCCCATGGGGAAATGTTAGAGGCCTCTTGGGAAGTACATGCCACTCACATTGCTAATGTACCGTAAGTTTGGTCCATGATTGGTTTTCTCATTCCTTGATAGGAATTGTAGCATAATTTTATGCTGAGTGGAATCTTTTGCTGTTAAATAGGCAGATTTTTTGAGATCTTCTTGAATAGATTAATTTGAAATGCTTGCTGAGTCCATCCTTTAAACATTCTGTGTTTTGCATAACCCAACCCTATCTGGAACAATATCATTTGTATGGTAAGGAATTCTTGCTTGTATTATTCTTGTTGATGGAAAAGGTTGAGATTTTAAAGAAATTAACATTGAGAGATAAATTTTTAAAATTATCAAAACCCAATAAAGATTTCAATGTAGGGCTGTTTTTTGGAGGGTTGATCTGGTTTTCCCCAGCAAACATATTTGTAATAATAACCTGAAACATTCATGTCTAATTCATTGACTTTATAAAGTCAGATAGTTATACTGGTAGTACATAAGATGTCTGTGATGTGTTATATATATGTTTTATATGATGTATTATAACAGGGATGATGGCTTGGCAGAGTCTCTACGGACTCTTATACAAAAGGAAAACATTGACATGTCTGTGGAAGGATATATATATGTGGCAAAGGATACCCGGTAAGTGTTTATAATGTTTGTTTATTGTCTGAATATATCCTGATTGTTAGTATTGATTATCACGACTTTAGACTTAGAATAGAATTCCGCTGTAACTTACTGAAAGATACCACAAAAATAATTCCTTTGATACTATTTGTATACCAGAAGAAAACAATATTGAAATACAAAGGAAGAGATCTGCTCACTCTAGCCTTTAAGCTGCCATTATAGCCAAAATGGCGTCACATTGTTCACACAATTACATGTAGAGTTAATCATTTTCACCCCACCCTGTTTCAGACCTAGTAGCTCATCATTATCTCAGGCTGTCATGGATGGTGTTTCAGCTCTGAAGACAAATGCAAAGGACTATGGTAATTTGTTTATTGAGGAAGTGTACATTGAAGAAATTAAGGGAAATTGTATTTTAACTTTTCTGTTTTTTTTTTCTTGCTTTTAAACATTATGCATAAAATTTACGTCTTGTTGAGGACATGACTTGATATGGATCTGCAACCTGCTAATAAATACTACAAGACTCTAACGTACACAACGTTTTATAAAATTTGAATAATAATTTTGCCTTATATGCAGATATGGTGGTGTTTATCACTTGCCAAATGTCATAAGTGATACCATTTGTAACCAACAAGTGCCAATAGTTATGTGGAAAAAAAAAATTTACATTATTACACACCTTCCACATTTGCCTATCATTCAAGATTGTGGCAAACATGCCCCATGTAACTCCTATTACACATGGTCATGACAAAAGTGATGTCACCATGGCGTCATACAGTGACACCATATCTTTTCTGTCCTGTACAAATTTTTGTGCCATTCATAAAAATATTACAAGTTTTGCTGCCTTCATTTTTTGTGTGAAAATTTCATTTTTAGCTACCAAATATTGCTCCCTGGTTGAATTGATCGATGTTCAGTGTATAATAAATAATATAGAATGAATACAGGCTGATGTGGAATATTTGTCCGCCACACAAAAATAGAACTCGTCCACGTCATCTTGCATTCTTTCTATAACCTATAACTAAGACCTGGTAGCAAACACAGTAGATGAACAAACTAATCATGTTGCAGGCCTTTTGACAACACCACAGCTGCATTACATGGTTACATGTAAAAACACCGAAGGCTCATACGGAACTGATACAGAGGAAGGCTATTACCAGAAACTCTCCTCAGCATTTAAACTGCTCCATAAAAACGTGAGTTGTATCAAGAGCTGCTGTGACTTCAAGTGTTAATGAGTTTATTTTGATAATAGGATCACCAGATGTTTGAAAATAGACTGCCATTGTAGTTTGTGCATATTTCATCCTCATGAGATATGCATCACTTTTTGTGACTACATTCGTAATTTGTGCCTACAAAGCAATATTTCGTGTACAGTACTATATTTGACTCTTAACAGTCTCTTAGTACATGTATGTGTAGGTTTGAAACTGATATAATGAAGGGTTAAGGACAATCTCATAGTATTTTAACAGCTAGTCCACTAGCCTTCATTCCTCAAGTATAAAGATGTGCATATCCCCAGCCTGCTGACCAAAAGTTGTTGTAAATAGTTACAATAACCTGGTTATGACGCCTGGTTTTGTCTTCATTTTTTTTTTTTTTCGTGATATTCCTAGTAAACAACTAGAAGGTAATGTTTTGCACTTCAGGTCTTGATATATGGGTTTTATATATAATATGAACTACTTTTATTAAGACTAGTTGCTGCTTTTTAATTCCGTTGGGGCTAGAAGAGATCCTCCAGAAAATTCTCCATGCCTGTAGTCCTGAGCTGTTGTGGGTTACATTTTGTATACAGGCTTCCTCTAGGGACCAAGTACTCCCCTGTCACTGTAGTGGATGCTGCCAATGGTGTGGGGGCTGTGAAGCTTAAAGAGATGCAGAAATACATTGGGGAGACATTAAAGATAACAGTATACAACGATGGATCAAGTGGCAAGCTAAATCTACAGGTATATTAACTCTCATGTATCTAGAAAAATGCTCTTGAACATGTTCTTAGGATGTTTTCCTCGTAAGCATGAGATCAAGGCCCTGGTGCAGCCTAAGGCTTTAAAGTGTCAGTTTTTGTAATTCTTAGTACTTCACTTTGCACTGAGCATGCTTTAGAAGTCATGAGACGGTGTCAGTGTACTGTGTGGTGTCATTTCTGGTGTCCTCAGCATTGCATTTCATTGAGGCGGCACTATAGATATTTCAGCATTGAGGCTGGCTTTTTAAAATCAGTTTTCAACTCACTAGCAGGTGAAGAGGACATAATTATTCTAATTTAATATATGTAAGAAAACTTCTTGTACAATATTTTGCCAAGGAAAGCAAGATAGAAGATCAGTTACTTCTTATTGCTACTGAACTATGACGATTCAATTAATGTGTTTCCCATACTTCTTTTTTTCTAATCAGTGTGGAGCAGACTATGTTAAAGTTCAACAGAAGGGGCCAATTGGTAAGAAATACCATATTTGGTCATAATTTTGTCTTATTTCTTAATAAATGTTTAATAAATCGGGACTTTATCCATCTTTGCCTAGTTACATACATGTATCCACTGACCATCAAAGGCATGTGATTGATGTGAGAGTGATTAGGCATGCTAACACAGGCCATGTTTTCTCTGTAACAGGCTGTAACGCAGATGCTGGGGTAAAACTGGTGTCTTTTGATGGAGATGCTGATAGAATTGTCTTCTACTTCTTTGACAAAGGTAACTGATCATAAGCATCTTCTCTTGACTTCATTTAACTTAAATATATTATATTTGCGTAATTTTTCAGTACAAACAAGTAATTTAAATGTTTTTCTGTGGCTTAGTTTGAATAAAGGCTACATGTGCAGGCTGGAGTGTCTGATTATGAAATGATGAACGTTTATTTGAATGAGCCACAACTTCTGCATGAAACCAGAATATTCATAAGTGTCACAAAAAAGCAATAAACACGTCTTAAAAATACATGAATAGTACTTCAAGGTGACTTCACATTTTTTCTTCCAATACATATTTCTTTTCAGAGTTGTTATTAACTGTATTAAACGTTCTTAATTATTATTCATTGTTTGCAACTTTTTTCTATACAGATGGAAAATTTCATCTCCTTGATGGTGATAAAATAGCAACATTGGTAAGTTTTATTTAAATATTTACACTGGTGATAATTTAGGATTCAGTCATGGTAAAACTCCTTTTTATTGGAATAAATATGCTGTGATTTAAATTGCTTCATGTGTAGATGTAAGGTTGGTACTGCCTTAAATACCTAGGCATATTCTGTCATATATACATGTATATATGTAAACCAAATAATCTTGTTCTTTCCCCTCAGGTGGCTGGGTATTTGACAAACCTGGTAACACAGAGTGGCCTCAAGCTGAAACTGGGCCTGGTTCAAACTGCCTACGCTAATGGCAGCTCAACCAAGTACATCAGACAACAGCTGGTAAGCTCATTAGACCTGCATTGTTTTGTTGTCATGGATTTACGTCTTTATCCTTGTAACATTTAAGGGGCCTCCGTGGCTCAGTTGGTTAGCGCGCTAGCTCAGCGTAATGACCCAGGAGTCTCTCACCAATGCGGTCGCTGTGAGTTTAAGTCGAGCTCATGCTGGCTTCCTCTCCGGCCGTACATGGGAAGGTCTGCAACCTGCGGATGGGTCGTGGGTTTCCCCCGGGGCTCTGCCTGGTTTCCTGCCGCCATAATGCTGGCCGCCGTCGTATAAGTGAAATATGCTTGAGTACGGTGTAAAACACCAATCAAATAAATAAATAAATAAATTGTGACATTTATTAGAAACAAACACCGCATCTTGCTGTGTACTTGACAAACCTCCCAATTTGAAGACTAGCTGGAGTTTGATTTGAAGCTGCAGTCACATTGGGGCCTGTGTCTGAAAAATCACAAATCTGGCTTGTGATAGTTCATCCACATAAAGAATTGTCAGCAGAGAAAGATTTCATGTCACAAACCTTCCTTGATTCTTGGATGAAGCTGTTAACAAGGTTTCAAGCATGGTTTATAGGATAAACGTATCCCTGACTTTTTAAAATAAGTGAAATAGGACCACTTTCTAATTTCCACATGACCAGGGCATGTGGTCATGTTTTGAGCCTTGTAAAGCAGACTGTTGAAAGTCTGACTTAATATCTTAATATAGATTCGTCATGTAAGGAGGTTAATAAGGTACCTGCCAAAGGGTGGTGGTTTTCCTGCACTCATACATCTGACCGCTCTTACATAGTGGAATATTCCTCACTGTGGAATGTAAAACAAAACCCGTTAACTATAAATAAATAATGAAATAGCATAAATGTCAATAAGATAAAAATTCCCCATGTGTTCTAGCTTTAAAATCATTCCAAAGACAAGTATCTGTGTTGATGTTTCAGAAAATTCCTGTTGCCTGTGTTCCTACAGGAGTCAAACATTTACACCACAAAGCTTTAGAGTACGATGTTGGGGTGTATTTCGAGGCAAACGGACATGGCACGGTAAGATTAAAATTCCTGTTGCCTGTGTTCCTACAGGAGTCAAACATTTGCACTGCAAAGCTTTAGAGTATGATGTTGGTTGTATTTCGAGGCAAACGGACATGGCATGGTAAGATTAATACTGAACATGTCACCCTGGATAACTTGTAGTTTCCGTAGTGTGTATGATGATGTAAAATGAATGCATTATGTTGGTAAATTTTGGTGATACTGGGCATATTCTGTAGGTGTAGTGAAATCTTGTGTGTCTATCAAGCTTACATTTCTCATTTTCAGGTAGTGTTTAGTGATGACGCCATGAATCAGGTGAAAAAGGCTGCTTCTGATGAAAGGTACGCTGGTGAAGAATTTTTCTAAACAGGCTATTCATAAACCAGACCGCTGTTATATCAGTGAACAATTCATGTTATATCAGTGAACAATTCATGATATATCAGTGAACAATTCATGTTATATCAGTGAACAATTCATGAGCACACCAATTAAAAATATAAGTAGATTATTAGATTAGATAATTAGATTATTAGATCTGTTGAAGAATTTTATGTCTTGTATAGTTCATTCCTGAAACAAATACTGTAAAGATTAGGTGAACAAAAAGTCTGCCACTGTATATGCATAGAAAAAAATTATATAGGACACAGTTATCACAGAAAAATATGTAAAAAAATTCTATGAAGTTTCGAAAGCAGAGAAAATGAAGTTCAGCATTGGGATATGACACTGAGGGACAATTCACTGCGGGTAGCCATGTTGTAGAAGCCCTTATGAACTTGGCCAATCTCTTGTGCTGAAACCGTCACGTGATAATTGGCTGTCTCGCCAAAAAACCTATTAGCTCTCGATTGTCAGTGTGGTTTCTCATATTGTATTTTTTCGGTTAGTGTAAGTGTTAAACTGATGCATTTTATGAGAAGGGAACTGGGAACTGCTGCCCAGGCCACAATGACTATATGTTGGGCAGGATACTGCAGTAACTTGTCAGGGTGAGCTGGTAAGAAAACCCCCTCTGGAGAGTTATTGCTTGTAGAAAAATATCTCATTATTTTGTTAGCAAAGTCAGATTTTTTACAAAAATATCTTCCCAAAATCTGAATGAAGGAGTCTGTTATCAATTGGAAGGTACTGCTGCGTTCGGTAAGCTCCCTGAAGTCGGTACAACCAGCTAAGCCAAAATCTTACACCCATTCAAGACGAGGGCGAGTAGGATGGCTAAAACACAATGGTTGTGTCCATAAACATCGCCCTAACTGAGCGCCAAACTAAAAGAAACATCAGCCCTCTGATTACGGAACAGAGCTGATACTCTTTGGTTGGATATCAGGCGTTTTTGTTTGTATTTTCTCATTGTCACATTATTCAATACCGATATTACGGGAGAGCTCCTTGGTTTTGTGGCATCATTCTAGATGATTTTAACATGGCAAAATGGCATCTCCAAATGAGTGGCTAGGGAAAGGCGATTGTTTGCTATGTATTTTGTTGATAAGTAGTGTAGAACTTCTTAAATATTTTTAGAACATCTCTGAAACACCACTGTATTAATTAATTCAGCTTTAATGGCAGGCTTTATGTTCACTTTCAGCTTTCAGCTTGTGACATTTTTTTTTTTTTTTGGGCATGTACATTTTACTGATATATACAGGTGGTGCGTAATTTTCTGTTTAGTCGACCAGAGAGTGAGAGAAAAGGTGCTCGGAATCTCAGCACTGTGATAGACGTCATCAACCAGGTAGGTATTTCTGCTGATGCTTGCATGTATACTCAATGACTTAAGGCTGTACATGGGAAGGTCTGTCAGCAACCTGCGGATGGTTGTGGGTTGTCTTCGGGCTCCGCCTGGTTTCCTCCCACCATATTGCTGGTCGCTGCCATATAAGTGAAATATTCTTGAGTATGGTGTAAAACACCAATCAAATAAATAAATGACTTGTATGTGTGCAAGACAGGGCTGTATAAAGTTGTTGGTCATTGTGATCTCATTCATACACATGACTATTTTAGATGCCATTCAAAATTTTTGAACCCTTGATTTTCTTATGGTCAGAAACAGTGAAGTTTTTTGACTGTGAAAAGAAGATCTCAGTGGATTCACACAATTAGCTGTTTGCACTTTTTCAGACAGTAGGGGATGCGATATCAGATCTGTTGCTAGTGGAGATTGTTTTATGTGTAAGAGATTGGAGCCTAGAGGATTGGGATAAAGCTTACACAGACTTACCAAACAGACAGCTCAAAGTGAAGGTAAGTCAGCCCTGTTGTTTATATTTTGTGGCTACAGTTTAAAATCTCAAAACCTACGTCTAGTTAGGTAGCTAGTATCTTCTCTGTAATGAATGCAAGTTAAAGCTGCAGTCATGACATCACTGATCTAGTTCACATCAAGGTGTTTTATATTATTTCATGAATGTAAGTTTAGTCATATGATATATTTGAGTGAAATATTTGATTAATGGGATGTCTAACATTTTGTGAGGTTTGTGTGAAGGATATGTTTGACCAAAAGGGCTTATGTGATTGTGAGGTTTGATATTATGTGAGGTACGTGTGTGTGTGAGACAAATGTTTTGTTGTTATTTGTGAAATTTATAACACGTACATGTGTGTGGGAGTCACATATTCGGCGATGTGGGACGCAGATAAATGCCTGGCATTCCTCCTGTGCTCTAGGTGAAGGACCGTACTGTGATAAAGACGAGTGACGCTGAGAGGAAGGCAGACTCGCCTCCCGGACTACAGGAGGCAGTGGACAGTCTGGTAGAGAAGTACCCCTCTGGGCGCTCCTTTGTCAGGTAAGCATTGAATCAAGGCAGGAATCCATAAGCAGGCGATATTCGTCGTTCATGGCATGGATTTATATGAACAATGCAACATAAAACCCTAATCATTAATTCACTGAAAAAAAATCCTAACTTTGTTAAAGTTACCACGAGAAAATAAAACATAGTACAGCACCTATTGCTGACATGTATATAAGGTCATGTATATAAGGTCATGTGTATTAGGTCATCTCTCTCTCTCTCTCTCTCTCTCTGGTGCTTGTTCCAGTGAACACCAGATGTATTTACCTTATTTTATGTTTCTCTTTCACTGTATCAGACCGTCAGGAACAGAGGATGTGGTCCGAGTGTATGCTGAGGCTGAGACACAGGTACAGACATTTTCTTCAAATAGATTTGGCTGATTAAGCCAGTTTTTGTGGTCAAGGACTTGTCTGCAGGAAGAGATACATGTACCTTAGAAAAGAAAAGTGTTCATTCCTTTACCCAGTATGTGTGCTGAACTATATGTTTCCTTCATTCACATATACCTAAGCATTTTGAACTACAGAGCCAAATAAACATTGCCTTAATTTCTCAATCTGATAACCGCCATGTGTTTTACTTTTATTCTTGTCCCAGGGAAAACCCCAGGGAAACACCGTGGTTTTATGAGTGTTCACTTACTTTGTTTTACTCTCTCTCACTTTCTCTTTCAGGCTGATGCTGATATGCTGGGGTATGAAGTTAGCGTCAAGGTTTACGAGCTAGCAGGGGGCGTAGGAGACAAGCCCAGCCCACCTGCAAAGTGAGGAAGAGACCCTCCCTCCCTCCGGTCCGATACCCACAGTAGTGGGCTGGCTGCTGGCGGAGAGTTTTCTGCCCCTGACCCCAAAACTTAGTGTCTGTCACATTCCATAAATAATACACCAAATCAGTACGTAAGGAAATCTGCTGTTATTCATAAATTATAAATTTTGAGAGTTCTATATTTGTAATCTGTATATATCTGGTAGTTACCACACTATGTATTATGGGTTATGGTTTTAATAATATACATTGTTTCTGGCTTTTTCTTATCCATTATGTCCATTATTTCACTACACCATATATATTCGACTTTGAATGTATCCATGAACAATACTTTTGAGAGAAGAAATTTTATTCCTTGCCTTTTAACCAAACCTCCAAAAAAAGGGTGATGATGTTTTCTACAGCCTAGTCATTCACACAATTTTCTATTCCCTGGAGCAAGTTAAACAGATTTTATTTATTCTGTATATTGCCTGAAAAAAGATATTCACTATAAATGATATAGGAGATTATACCAATACTGTTACATGGTAATTCATGGTGTATGTTCGTATGAATTTATGACTGTGATGAATTTTAAGGAAATCCCTCTTTATGATTAAAGTGTGTGTGTAAAGTGTGGCAAGAGGCATTTTTATCATGTCGTTTTCAAATCAGTCCTTTTCTGAAAGTAAACTCTACCAGATCACAAACTTCCAAGATCATTTATATAAAAGTCATTAAAAATGTCATTACCACATGTTCAAGTTTTATGCAAAAGACATTTGTGTTTGTCTCTTACAGTGTGTGATATCATTTGATTGATGTTTAATGCCACCAAGATTTTTTAACATACAATGGTTGTCAGTTGTATGGGAGGAGAAAACCAGAGTAAACCATTGAAACCTAGGAAGTTATCGATGAACATGCGTGATCTTTAACAGACGCTCAACTCACCAAGGCCCCGGGAACAGTGAGAACAATGGAACCTACAAATTCCGTGCTGAATGAATGATAATTACAATGATTATTATGGACCAATGTGAATCTGCTGGAAATGCTGGAGTGTCGCAGCTCAGCACATGTGAACGGGACATCAGAAAGAGTGTACTACACATGTACAAGTAATGGTTCTTAATTTTCTGTAAAGAACAGATATGGATGTTGTATTAACTAAAGTAAAAAAGGCTTGAGTAAAATATTACATGTAATGAAAGAGATTACAAGAAGAGGTTCAAAATGCATGATTGTGGTAAAACCTCACCAACCACACCACACTGTCGTCGTTCAAACCGCATGATTATGGTAAAACCTTACCAAACACACCACACTGTCGTCTTCAAACCGCGTGATTGTGGTAAAACCATACCAACCACACCACACTGTCTTCAAAACGCATGATTATGGTAAAACCTTACCAACCACACCAAACTGTCGTCTTCAAACCGCATGATTGTAGTAAAACCTTACCAACCACACCACACTGTCTTCAAAACGCATGCTTATAGTAATACCTCACCAACCACACCACACTGTCGTCTTTCAAAGAAGAATCAAACACAGTAATGTTGAAAATTTTGACAAATTTTTATCTTCAAACGTAGTGCTTGAACCATGCAGCATTTTGGGGGTGTTCTAAGCCCATTGCTCACATGGATGCAGTAATAAAAACACATGTATATGTACCTCAGGCAACAACAAAAATAGTGCACAGTTAAAAAATTTTTACTTTGAGCACAAGCATCTTTTTACAAATCTTTTCCAATGTGAAAGAGGAGATCTGACATTTTCATAAAAATGGAATTGATATTCAATTTAATGCGCAACCAGTTGTCTGAATGGCTTATGTAATCAGTACATCATATGTGCATGCAAATTGGATTACCTTTAAAACTGAATGTAAAAATACAAAGACTCTCACAACATCGATAAACAATATTTACAGTAAAGCAATTGATAGCTGGCGAAAGCTTTGTTAGCAACAAATAGATCATAAAATTTGTACAGGAATAAACCAAAGGATACCGTACAATGCTGTGCAGGATCACTGCAACATATTTACACAAGTACATACATTTCTAGGAATCCAACTTAATATACATCAGAACTGGGATACTGAGTTTCACGTGATATTTATTCTGAATGATTCGTACACCTTAAAGGGCTATTTGAGAGTTTTTGTGAAAATTGTGCTCTTTCTTACCATAAAATTGGGGCCTCTGAGGCCAAGCTGGTAGGCTCAACCCAGGAGCCTTTCACCAGTGTAGTCACTGCGAGTTTAAGTGCAGCTCATGCTGGCTTCCTCTCCAGCCGTACGCGGGAAGGTTTGCCAGCAAACCTGCAATGGTGGTGGGTTTCCCCCAGGCTCTGTCTGGTTTCCTCCCGCCAAAATGCTGGCTGGTGCCTTCGTATAAGTAAAATATTCTTGAGTGCAGGTTAAAACACCAATCAAATAAATAATTATCAGAAAATGTTAGTGTTGGCACCAAAGCTATCATTTTAAGGGTTTGATGTGCTTCTGAAACTATTGTTACAAGTGAAACTTTAGCTGAAATCAGTTTTCAAGTGTAACATGATTCATACCATACCAGAATAGTTCTACATATATCAGCTACACGTAAGGTAAGCATTGCCTCCCGTCCAATATTGCTTGGTGGTGCTGTGGAAGAAGTCTAAATTGTGAATGCCGTTTATTATTGTCTGACTGTTAAATAAACAGAGTTCCCATGGTAACAATTTGGCCATGTGCACACGTGCTGCAGCTGCTGTGTTATCTTGTGCCAGTTGGGATTCAACTGGTCAAATCCTGGTTTCCACTGAAATTTTCAAAATCATGCCTGTTTTTTTTTTTTTTATTGATTGTTTCCTAACAGATTTTTCATGTTTCACAGTTCTCACTCATGTGGAGTTGTAAATGCGCAAATACAAATGTAACTATTTACCAACACTGTCTAGTAGCAGGTAAATTATGAATAATGGAAACTGAGTTTTATCCATAAGACATATTTTAAAAAGAGTGCTCAAAAGGCACTAAATGTCTTAATAAATAAAATTGTAAATTAAGAAAAGAGAACAAATTACATGTACAAGACATATGTCTTGACATCTTGGAAAGATACAGACTGACAGATTTAATGATGACAATGTATTCATATTTCAAATTAAAATTTGTATCAACTTCCAGTGAGGTTTGAAATGTTACTCCAGCTGATATTCTGGGTGGTTTTTGGCCCTGTAAATAATAACAGAAAATAATTAACTTTTCATCAGAAACTTGATGGTTGTCCTGTGTATTTCTAAGCACATTTTGTAACAAACATTCATGTAAAGCACATTTTGTATCAAATGGTCATGTAAAGCACATTTTGTATCAAATGTTCATGTGAAGCACATTTTGTATCAAATATTCATGTGAAGCACATTTTGTATCAAACATTCATGTAAAGCACATTTTATATCAAACAAACATAAGTGTGTTACATGTTACTGGCTTCAGATATAAATTTGAGATGTATAAATACTTACATTAAAGGGTTACAGAATCGTTTGGGATTGACTGGTGTGAGAGATACATGTAGGCAAGTCTAGAGTGTGCCTAGTCTCAGCTGAATTGTAGGTGTGACAGACTTATTCCAGCCTGACCACAGCTGTAAGGCTTATCCCATGAAACCCTATCTCCACTGTCAGTCAATCAGCGTCTTTTCTGAATCCCTTTAAGTCACTTACCAACTGAACTCGTAAAATCGCACTTTCTTTTTTCCTAAGGTTTCTGTGATGGCATCCACATCTTCAGGTGCCAGGGTGAAGTCAAATACCTGAATAAGAAAGTACTTATTAGGAAACATTGGTGTGGCTGTGTGAGATCCGCAATGGATAAATTACCTGGAGATTTGTTGTCACTTGTGTTTTCTGGATACAGTGATTGGAAAGGAGGACCTAAGTGTTGTCTCAGTGGATCCTTGCAGTGCATGTGTTTGGATGGATCTTTGTGTTACATGTATCAGGATGGGTCCTGGTGTTGTCTTGGCACACTAATGTTGTAATACAGAACCCTTGTATTATTTAAACAACGTAAACCCTAGTGTCATCTTGAGACATCTTATAATAATGTCATAATGTTATCAGAGAGAATCCTTGTCCAGATATATGTCTGCTTCTGATGTCTTCATAAAGAAAATATGGTTGAATTTGCCAGTGGGGTCATTCATTCATTCATTCATCCTTTCCTTCATACTTTCATTCATCCCATTGCCTCAAAAGATATTGTACATGTATTTGCCTGCATTGGTCTTTTGTTGTCTTGATTAATATTGTCATGAACCTCGCTCAAATTGAGAATGCATGGGATAATTTCAAAGCGTCAATCAGTCTTTCTGGATGTGTTGAACAATGCTGTAGGATGGGTCATCCAGGAGTTTATGGGCTTTGTCTGGGGGAATACATGATGTGGTCAGACTAAACGAGCAACTGTTACCTGGGTAACCCCTTCAGCTGGTGAGTAAGAGTTTGTCTGGATGAATATCATGAAAATGTACAAAGTAGGTAATAATAGTGCAGTAAGGGTGAATTTAAGGTATAATTTCACTAATCCCACAACAAGTCCATCTAAATTTTCAGGTGGACATTGGCTTACGCCACTGTGAGTCCTTGAACAATAAGGGCATGAGTGTTAATTCTGCCCTTGAATACTAACCACTAATAAACTAAACATTTCTGTTGTATTTTTGGATATATTGTGTCATATTGGGGTGGTTTGCTATGGATGTCATATTGCTGTGGCTGTATTATGGATGTGACATTGGGGTTGCTATATTGTGTATGTGATACTGGAGAAGTTGTATTGTGAATGTGATACTGAGGTGGCTGTATTGTAGATGTAATATTGGAGTGGTTGTATTGTGGATGTGATATTTGGTTGGCTGTGCTAAGGATGTGATATTGAGGTGGCTGTATTGTGAAATATTGGAGTAGTTGTATTGAGGATATGGTATCTGGGTGGCTATGCTATTGGTATGATATTGAGGTGCCTGTATTGTGGATGTGACATTGGGGTTGCTGTATTGTGGTTGTGATACTGGAGAAGTTGTATTGTGAATGTGACACTGAGGTGGCTGTATTGTGGATGTAATATTGTAGTGGTTGTATTGTGGATATGATATTTGGTTGGCTGTGCTAAGGATGTGATATTGAGGTGGCTGTATTGTGTATGTGATTTTGGGGTTGCTGTATTGTGGATATGATATTGGAGTGGTTGTATTGTGGATGTGGTATTGAGGTGGCTGTATTGTGGATGTGATATTGGGGTGGCTGTATTGTGGATGTGATATTGGTGTGGTTGTACTGTGTATGTGATAGTGGGATGGCTGTGCTAGGGAAGTGATATTAGTTTGGCTGTATTGCTGATGTGATATTGGGGTGGTTGTGCTTTGAATGTGGTACTGAGGTGGTTGTATTGTGGATGTGATATTGGGGTGGCTGTATTATGTATGTGATATTGGGATGGCTGTGCTAGGGATGTGATATTGGTGTGGCTGTATTGCAGAGGTGATATTGGGATGGTTGTGCTATGAATGTGGTACTGAGATGGCTGTATTGTGGATGTGATATTGGGATTGCTGTATTGTGGATGTGATATTCGTGTGGCTGTATTTTGGATGCGATATTGGGGTGGCTGTGCTATGGATATGATATTGAGGTGGCTGTATTGTGGTCTGTGATATTGGGGTGATTGTGCTATGGATGTGGTATTGGAGTGACTATTATGGATGTGATATTTGGGGTGACTATTGTGTATGTGATATTGGGATGGCTGTGCTGGGGATGTGATATTGGTGTGACTGTATTGTGAATGATATTGGGGTGGTTGTATTATGTATGTGATATTGGGATGGCTTTGCTAGGGATGTGATATTGGTGTGGCTGTATTGCAGAGGTGATATTGGGATGGTTGTGCTATGAATGTGGTATTGAGATGTCTGTATTGTGGATGTGATATTGGGATTGCTGTATTGTGGACATGATATCCGTGTGGCTGTATTTTGGATGCAATATTGGGGTGGCTGTGCTATGGATATGATATTGAGGTGGCTGTATTGTGGATGTGATATTGGGGTGATTGTGCTATGGATGTGATATTGGAGTGACTGTATTATGGATGTGATATTGGGGTGACTGTATTGTGTATGTGATATTGGGATGGCTCTGCTGGGGATGTGATATTGGTGTGACTGTATTGTGGATGTGATATTGGTGTGGCTTTATTGTGGATGTGATATTGGGGTGACTGTGCCAGGGATGTGCATGAGATATCAGAGAGGATGTATTGTGGATTTGATACTAAAATGGATCTATTGTGGATGAGATACAGGGTTGGCAATACTGCTGAAGAGATAATAGATAGGTTGTATTGTGGACATCGTAATGGGGTAGATCTAATAATGTGGTGGCTATACTGTGAATGTGAAAAATGGGGTGGCTGTATTGTGTATGTGATAATGCGGTTGGTGTATTCTGGGAGTGATAATGCGGTTGGTGTATTGTAGGTGTGATAATGGGGGTGGTTGTATAGTGGACATGATAATAGCAAAAGTGCTTAAACAATGAATGCAATAATGGAATGCAATACTTATAAACAAAATGTCACCCTGGAACAGCAACAGTATAACACTGAGGTAACAATAGCGTAGCTTTGACTTTGGGGATTCGTTTACTGCATAAACCACATCATTAGGCTTATAATTAAAGTGTAAATAATATATAAAAGTAAAAGAAAGCTAAAATATGAAGTAAGGTTCAACATACAGAAAACTATAAACTATGCATGAAAATACATTCATTTATTTTTTTAGATTTTTTAGAGTGTTGAAAGGCATTCAAATATTTGAATACTGTAGTGGGCTTTGTGAGCCATACTAATGGTATCTAGGAATTCTGACCTTGTTTTCCTGATGTTCACTGGAAGGAAGGAATTTTTGGGAACATTATTTCAGTAATCTTTTACTCATAGATAAACAGAGTTATTCCAACATTCAGTGTCGTGATTAGAGTGGGATAAATTTCCTGTGATGTCAGAGATGCTAACCTCTCACTGTATGGTCCATAAAGCCAACCTTAGAATTCAAATGTTTGAGCACCTCTTTAAGCGTGAGCACTTAACTCTTTTCATAAAAATGTAAGAAAATAAATGAAAGTATATTTGTGCATAGTTTTAAGAGGTTTGTTTAGTGATGCCTGCTTTGATTTTTAGAGGTCTTTTTCTTGAAGGTAGATTTATGCTTTTATGCATTTCCAAGGTACATGTTGTTGCTTCCAACAAATCAGTTATTGTTTACAGTTAAATTGCATGGTACTATACTGCACTGCATGTATCCTACATACTACGTGTCCTACATACTACGTGTGTCCTACATACTACGTGTGTCCTACATACTACGTGTGTCCTACATACTACGTGTGTCCTACATACTACGTGTGTTCTACATACTATGTGTATCCTACATGTATCCTACATGTATCCTACATACTATGTGTGTTCTACATACTATGGGTATCCTACATACTATGTGTGTCCTACATACTATGTGTATGTATCCTACATACTATGTGTGTCCTACATACTATGTGTGTCCTACATACTACATGTGTCCTACATACTATGTGTATGTATCCTACATACATCTATATTCTGCTTCATCCTCTCGGGCTGTACAGTTTTGGGTATTACTGTTACCCCTCTCTGAATGTTCCACCTTAAGACCACCTACAAAATACAACAAATAATAATCAGGGGACGAATATTTTAAAAGCGAGCTCACATACAAGTATATTTGTCCCCAACTCTCTTAAATCCACCCTATGATTTCCTGCTGTGGATCTCCATACACCAGTGTATTAAATAGAAACAACTCCAGCATAAAGAGTAAAACCAAAAACAGTGTGATACATACAGTTGACAAATGGTCACAAGTAATTGGTGAATTTCAGCCTTTTTTTCAATTTACCTCAGTTAGTGTTTTATTCTAACTGTTCATGTAGATGCTTAAATTGTGCCAAATGATATGCCCCTTAGCCCCATGGCTTACCCAGATTTAGGTAATAGAAGATATAGTGTGGTGTTGATATAGTGATGTTAACTGCAATATATTTGACATGACTGGTCTACAGTTACTGAAAATGACTGTATTTCAACCCTTTCACTTTTCTTACCTTTTCAAAAATAAACTTCAAGCAAACTGTGAAAGATTTTTTTTTTTTTTTTTTTTTTTTGATTGGTGTTTTACGCCGTACTCAAGAATATTTCACTTATACGACGGCAACCAGCATTATGGTGGGTGGAAACCGGGCAGAACCCGGGGGAAACCCACGACCATCCGCAGGTAGCTGACAGGCCTTCCCAGATACGGCCGGAGAGAAAGCCAGCATGAGCTGGACTTGAACTCACAGCGACCGAATTGGTGAGAGACTCCTGGGTCATTACGCTGCGCTAGCGCGCTAACCAACTGAGCAACTGTGAAAGAGATCTGATATTTATTTAACACCAAATATTCACCTGAGCTGCAGTTTTCTTGTACTTGTGAGCAATACCTTTGACCAGAGCTTCTTCTATTAACATGGGACGATTTCCACTAATCAACAGAAAACAGCCAGATGTTAACAATTGTACCTCATACATAATTAATGTGATTAGTGTGGAAAAAGGAAAAACAATGTACTTTTACAGATCTTGCATTTCTGTATCAAATATAAGAGGGAAAAATTAATACTGGTGGATTACACTGAGGGCTGAGAAAAGTGGGTGCATTTCACATAGACTGCAGATTTAACACACTGTTGTTAAAACTTTAGGTCGTCCAATAAAATGCAGAGTCACTTGGTTAGTTTACCTTTCTACACATCTTGGTGTTGATGTTGCAAATTCATATTGAAAATGGAGTTTGAATAATGGTCATAATCTTTAAATGAGAGTGGCAAATATTTCATAAATACATCTAGTCATCTTTTGTCAGTCAAAATCCCCCCAAAAATATTTTACCTAATTTTCTAAGAAAATATTTAGCATACATATCATTAGAATAATGGGTTGGTTGGATGAGACGCATGAACCTTGAAGGCGACCTACTTGGGTTTGGGGGATCCCAGAGGACTGTAAGCTGTGACCACTATGCCATTCTCACCACAGTACTCGACAAGCCTCTCCTGGGGCAAGTAAGGGTGCATTTCAACCTTGGAGGTAAACATTCAGAAACAATTTTAAAACATTCCAAAAGTATCATAGATTACTGAATATCTGATGCCTTACGAATCAAGTAAATGAAAAGGAGAGTTTAATAAGGCAAAAAAAAAATTATAAAAAAATATAATTTCATTGTAATGTTAACATTTTCACATGTGTTGAAAATAGACTTCAAAACCATAAAGTCTTCAGATTTCATGTGAGAGGATATTAGAATGAAACTCGCCTCCAAAACAGTGGGGTTATGCTTGATATCAAATATTGTATCAGATGATTTTGTTGTTTGTTGCTGATGGGTGATATCACAATGAAACTGACCTGAAGTACATAAGATTATGTTTGATTTCAGACATCAGGCAAGAGGATATCAGAATGAAACTCATTTGAGGATAGAAGCATTGTGTTTGATATCAGAAATCATGTATGAGATGATTCATTTCATCAGTATGAAACTCACCTGAAACACAGAAAGTTTGTTTTTGATATCTGATACTGTTTAGGGATATCAGAATGACACTCACCTAGCTGAAGGAGACCTTTCCCTGTTTGATATCAGACATTATGTGAGAGGATATCAGAATGAAACTCACCTGAAGGACAGCAGGCTTGTGTTTGATATCAGGAATCATGAGGAGAGAGGAGACTTGATATCGACTGAAATTACAGACTCCTATTGCCTTTGTGAGACCTTGGTCAACTAACTGTTCCATGGCCTACAAATATATAGATAAATACTGTATATGGATAGAGCATGAATAAGTCATTACATCAAAACCCACAGCAAAAACTCAACATGCCTAATCTTGTTGATTCTTTCAAAAATTGTGTCAAAAATACTTAAAACCAAAACTTATTAGCCATAAGCTTTAAAAAATGGTCCTAAGACTTATTTAATTAATTTGATTATTATTTATATAAAGGTGAAACATTTTGTTTTATGAGGTTCCATAAAGCAGAATGATGTCATAATACAAGTTCAGTCAACTTTAACATTTCTTACATCATGCAACAAAACACGACATCATACAAGATGTCATGTGCGACGTCATGCTATATACACAAGTCTGCAATGGCCTACAGCTAAAAACATTGCTTAAACTTGTTCAAATACACAAAATCATGATATTTGTCAAAATATAAATAATAAATAGAATATTGCACAGTGAAGGTCTTGTGGGTTTCCATTTTCACCTCTCACTCTAAAAATATTTATGGCATTCAACCTTCACTGTGCAATATCCTCTATTTATCCATACACACACCTTCCACGTTTCAGTGATGTCATAAATCTGAAGAAGCAACTTTCCATCCATTGTTGTCGGGAAAAGTGTACCATCCCCTTTGTTCTGAGAATATAAAGACAAACAACATGTTCACTGAGCGTAAGTTGTTGCATTACAACAAACATAAATAGATTACATACATTACTGCTCAAACTTATTTATTCATATGATTGGTGCTTCAGGCCATATTCAAGAATATTTCACTTTTATTTGATGGCGACCAGCATTGTGTTGGAAGGAAAGTGGGCAGAGCCCGCCGGAAACCCAAGCCCATCTGCAGGTAGTTGGCTGACCTCCTCAGGTTCAACCAAAGAGGAAGCCAGTATGAACTCACTAATGGTGTCTGAAAAAATTTTTGTTAGAAATATTATTTTACTTATTTCATCCAGATAATAAACATTGTAGGTAATGATGTACTGAACACTAGAAGAATCAAGTTTTAAAAATGAAGTCATTTACCTTTAAACCAAAAGGCATGTGAATGAGGTATAGGTCTACATATTTCAAGTTGAGTTCCTTGAGAGATTTGAGCAGGCAGGGTTTGACTGCATCTTTACCCAGGCAGGCTGCTGGTAGCTGAAAGGCAAACAGGACACTTAATTGTTGATTGATCATTCTTCAAAAGAAATGACTGAAAATTCTGATCTTGTCACATGTCAACAGGCATAAATTATACCGCCATCTGTCTATGCATTAAAATAACTCACACCAAAAGACATACATATCCTACATCTTCTAAAATTTGGGACACCTGGCCTCCTCATTTTAGTCAATATATATGTACTTCTAGCAGGAATACTGAGTTTCTTTTTTCTCACACGGTTAGACCATCTAATGAACAACATACTCATATCTTTACTTTTCAAAAGGCTTGTAAATGTAATATTCTACTTTCATCACTACTAATACCTGTCCCAAATTTTAGAAGAACTAGGGTACATGTATAACCTTTCTATCTTGTAGTATTAAAGATGTGGCATGAATGGTTTCATATTACCAGGTAATGATAGGGCTACTTTGAAGAAACTGTCATGTCTACATTCCTTGATTTCTCTCTGTTGTCATAAAAACAACAAAACTATACTCTCTTTATAATAACCACACCCAGAACACTAACTGCTACTGCCCACATTCATCTTTGTGTACGAGCGAATAATGGAACAAGGCCAGTAATGGGTCTGCTCAGGTGCCTGTACAATCAATCATTTACACACAGAACCACATGTATAACTGACATACATGCAGTGATATTTAGTGTACATACTTTAGTTGAGATAAACAAATCCTCTCTCTTCACAACACCCTTGTCTATTTTCTTCTGGATTGCTTCGCCTATTTTCTTCTCATTCTCGTACGTCTGGGCTGTGTCGATGTGACGGTAACCTGCATCAATGGCAGCCTCTATCAATTTACACGCATTTTCACCCTTCACCTAGAAAATGAGATATTGTTATATTCTTTACTACTGATTATAAAGATGGTGAGGCACTTTTATATCGGTAGAGAGACTGGCGTAATGTTGACAAACGTTTGTTGTGGCCTAGGAATACGTCAGTTCGCCTATCTTTAGTTAGGTAGTTGATTACAAACCTGAGTCCATATTTGTCAAACATATTAAGACTTAAATCAAACACAACTACAAATAAAATGTTTTTGTTCTTGAAAGGTTAAAATTTGCACACTGATTCTTGACTGTAGAACAATGTACGTAATAATGTACATTATAACATAAGTCTTGAGTTACTTGATAGGTACGGGCCCTGATTATGTTGAGAAGGATTATTGTTCATTAAACAATAAACTCTTGAGTCATTTTACAAACATTCTCAGGTCTTGAATTTCAAACGAACGAAGTAAACACCAGAACAGACAAAAGTTGCCAAATTCCACAAATCAGGCACACTCAAGGGGGGGTAATTAAGGATGTGAGCTTACTTTAATCCAAATTCCAATCAAATATGGGATTATTTCAACTTTCCGTTCCATTTACAAATTCAAAAACAGTATTTGCATGGTGCCACAGCACCTTATAGATTGCTAATTTGGCATTAAATCAGTTCAACGAAGATGGAAATCAATGAAAAAAAATGTGATTTAAAGGAGAAAAATTAAATTTCAAGTGCTTAAAGTTGTCTCCCCTTATCTGATCCCATGACTTTATATGGTGCATCTTAACGTAGTCGAGTCTAAAGTTACAAAGTTCCAGTGGACTTTCGCATCGTAAATTCGTAGATGTGGACCCGATTTGTGGAAATACCGAAGGCATATTAAATTAGAATCAGTGGAACAAGCATTGTTTAACATACCTGAAATGTTCCCAGTCCTACGATTGGCATAGAAGCCCCAGTGTTCAAGCGAACAACTTTTTGTTGTTGGGAAGCCATCTTTCCGGAGAGATGGCTTGTAGTGTGTCTTAGACGCCGTGTATCCTCATCCCGGGTTAAAAATAGACGTTAGTGTAGTATTATCAGTCAGCCCTCTCCCCGGGCGTGTCTGTGGAGGCCTGCCTCATGCTTCGTGGGCACTCATCTCATGTGATGAGCTACACCAATTGCTAAGAACATATTTGTCATGCATTGGAAAGGAAGTTCATAAGTCGGCGCCGGGGGTTGGTAGTCGGTGTTGGGAATTATAGACAAATATTCTCTAATGGTTAGTTTCTTCACGTTTCTTAAACGATCTCACGAATGCGGTAAAGCACAAACAAGTAGAAAAATGTTATCTAAGTTATTTCAACTAGACGTGGTGCTGTCGGCATAGTTGGGGGTGGGGGGGGGGGGGGTGGTGCGCGCGCGAGGTGGGAGGCGCTACATGGATAATATATAAATATAGGCTTATGTACGTTTGCACCCGTTGTACATCTTACAGAAGCTGGAAAAAAATCGTCTATAAGTATCTTGGAAGGTGGGAACTATATAAGCTGAGTGGTTCCGTTAGATTATCTTCAGGAAGCGCATAATTCTGGTATGCATTGCTGCGCGTACTTTAGCCCTATCTGTAATGAAGGTTCCACACGCAGGCCAATTAATTATGGTATCCACAGGGCCATATATAGTTGATAAAAGTAAAAAAAAAAATACTTTTGTATTGATGCAGACATATTTTTTCGGTTACGTGGCGAATTGAACAAGTGTCAAAAGATGAGTAATCTTCAAACAGTTTTCCTGAAGAGAAACGGGTGGGTGTCTCGCGATGATACGTGTACATATACATAAACACAGCGGTGTGAATCAAGAGGAAGAAGACTTTTTTTGTACACTGCCTCTTGGCATTTGACTATAGTTTGTCACGAAAGAGCCGTCGATATTGCTCGCTTACCATATATCTATGTTCGAATAATACGTGTTCCCCTTATCAATATTAAGCGACACTTTTTTGTTGAAGTATGACCCAATTTGAAGGTTTCTAAATGATTCCCTGGAGATGACGTTGAACAGTCACAATCAATGGAACTTCTGCAGGCCTATATATTTCAGATCTAGATGCCGTGAAAGCTATATAGAATCATTAGTGTAGAGTTAACGTTTCCATCAATGTGCATGTGTGTATGTAAAACATGAACTGAAGTCTTTATGACCCATCGGACCGACAAATTTGTGACTTTTCGCATCGCTATAATCGCATGTATAGACTGCTTGTGAATTTAAAACAACACACGGGCTATAACATGATCTGCTTTCTGCAATTGTCTAATTACTGGGTTTCAGTTTAGCATTTTTCAAATGACGCATTTGGTTTGATTTTGATTGATTCGTCCACCTATTAGGGTCACATAATTTTTTTTTTATGAGGTTTGATTGATTTCTTAACAGAAATCAGAAACATCATTGTCAGGCCTTCAAAAGTATCCTTGTCAGGCGTTAATGTGATTCCGAAAGTGCACTGTTATATGGGCCTTCCCAAACTTTAGGTGAAATACAGCATTTCTGGACTAAAAAGTAGATTGATACAATTGTCATGCTATCTTCAATCAAATATTTGAGACATAAACACATTGCAGCTATAACCATGCATGCATTGAAGACGTAGTAAAAGTACCTTACACTTTCGTAATCACACAAATTCATATACGTTTTGGTCAGTATACTGTATCTTGATGGGTTGAAAACGAGTTTTTACGTTACCAAAGGGTCTTGTACAAGAAATTCCTTCAGCAGTCGACATGAAATTGTCTTGACTCTTACGATTGCGCAGATATGAGAAAATAGATACGCGGTCTGCCAAACGAGTACTGCCCGCCAAACAGTAGAAGTAATGGCATGCCCATCGAACACCACGAGGTCCACTGAACACCGCTATATCACTTAACACTAAAAGTACCGGTACACCCGCTTAACGATTCCTTGTTGATCGTATCTGGTCATCGCATTGTCGTCTAAAGCCGCACAAGGTAATCTCAGTGAATATGCGTTGTTCATCAACCGCTTCGTACTCTGTAATCCCACTGACGGTACGCAAAGTTGTTCGCTAGCCATTACAGATACAGCCATCAAGGACCACTTATACGAAGCCTACTCAACGTTTTGATATGAGCACGCAACGGCCATAACGACGTAATACCTACATTGCTGGTTGCCATGGTAGTTACGTGCTCGTAACGTTAAGACGCTTCGTCTAAGAGGGCCCCGAAATAAAAGTGCACGCCCTAGCGCACGGCTGGAAATATACCAATGTCAATCCAAAAGACCAGAGATACTGTAAAAATGTGATATCAATCTATGACAAGCACCGAAACCATACATCTACCAATATTCACAAAGCATATGAATTATTTACATGGACGAACACTGGAAATGCCATTTCCTGAATGCCTGTTCTGGAGGCACCAAAGATTCGCGGCAACTTTACCCAACCGTCCAAATTCAACAGTTACAGTTGTCTGCAGAAATATCAGATATCGTTTACTATATGACAAAATCAGGAGGAACCGTCATTTAAAGTATTTATTAAAGTCTATCTATTATCTGATATCTTTCTTTGTCGAACACGGGTAACATCGACCTGCAAGCAGCGAAGGCGTTTATGAGCGCCACATTTTCCACAGAAACTATAGGGAGCTGGATACTTAATAACCGATTGATAGTGGGAGATAAAAAGTTTTAACACGAGACTGTTACTTGAAGGTTGCTCTGGAAATCAGATGAACTCCCTAATGTCTTTAAGTCAAAAGTTTAACTTAATAATTTCGTCATTGGCAAGGTCTTTCTCTTAATGGGGAGAGTTTTTGTCTAAACCTGGTTATCTGAAGGTTACTATCGCAGTTACCAATGGTATTCGTAGTCCTGTTAAATAGGTCCCTGCCGTAATAATTTTCCTTCTAGATCGAGAACATAACTTAGCGCAGGAAACTTCTGTGACGATATTTTTTCTGAATGCCATTCATTCTTAGTTGTCTCAAATATCTCCATCACTGCTCTTCTTTTCCTGACAGAGTTTACCAAAATTGTTTCATCAACATATGTGTTACACTCTGTTTTTCACGATTTAATTTTTCAATTTCAAACTTTTTTCCATTCAGGTACTGAAATAATATAAAAAGCCTTAGGTTGTAATATACAGGTAGATGACTATGAAGGTAATAAATGGAAAAATAAGAAGAAAAAAAGACATAACAACTGCTACAGATGACTATCACAGAATTATATTAAGATTTAAAAAAGAATTCATGAAATGAAGTAAAAAAAAAGTAGATCTGTAAACAATGGTTGAATAATTCATATAACCTATGAAACAATTTGACCTCATCAGGACCAAAACCAATCATGTTCCTCAGAAGTGAATCATTATTGTGACACTGTTGATTATTGATTACAAGAGATATGACTTGAATACAAATGACTGGTCACAGATAGGTACATCCAATGATGTTCCGTTTGACAAAGCCACAAACATATCTCCACTATTCAATTCTACAAAGCCTACAAACATGTGGTCAAAAACTACAATTGTCCACTCAATTTACACATACATGTATTTGAATATGGACTTTATATTCCAAACCACGTCTTTGTTCCAAGGCACTGTTTGTTCCAGTCTACATGACAGTAAAACATCTACGAACACAATTGTTTGTTTTCTTCATTACAGCACCAGTATCAAGATGGTGGCGGACTTCAGGCAAGACAGGCAACGGCAGACACGTCGACGGCTTTTCGCTAGTTCGTTCAATCTCACCCATGTCAGATCTGCTCTCTGTTCTGATGTGTTGCTTACTATATTTGGTACTGAAATATACATTTTTCAGTAGGATATCATTCTACTTTCCAAAACTTTTCAACACCTTTCTATTCAAGATCAACACAACTCTCAGAAACACTCAAGAGGAGCAACTTATTCATGGATGAAAGTTTAGGTCAATCAATGACCTATTTCTAGCTCGTCTGTTCAACTCAATTCTTGCTCCCATATTTTGGGAAACAAAGTCAGATCTTAAATGGTATTTAGTTTTGAAAAGGACACTTTTACTGGCACTAAGAACTAACTTCTCTATTTAAAGAGAGACCAGACTGGAAGCAGATATTACTTCTGGGGTCGATTAGATTTGAATATACCTGCCGTAGTGCTTGATTTGAGCTTTCCTGCTTCCATAAGCTCTTCAAACCTTCTAAAACCAAGCTTTTGGAAATGGGAGACCTTTAATTCCAGAAGCTGCTAATCCTTATATCTACTGTAGTACATGTCACCAAGAA